>NW_026015195.1:0-16766 GCF_020379485.1 Brassica napus
ACTATTTCGCGAAAATTGAAATTAGAATTCTGACGGAATTCCGAGGATAATGTCCGTCGGACCCTAGGTTTATAACCCCGAGCCCCTTTTCTTCCCCATTTCTCTCTTCTTCCTCTGCGCGACCTCCTTCTCTCTCCGGCGCTTTTCCCCCTGAAATCCGACGATATCTCCGGCGATCTCCCTCTTCTCTTACACAAATCATGTAAGGACCCTATCCCACTCTCTTAGGTTCTTTTGTTAGGTTTTGTGTAGTTTGATAGATTTTTGTTAGGGTGATTGGTTAGGATTGTGATTGGGTTGTATAATAGGTTTAGAATTGTGATTTGGTTGAATAATTTGTTTGTTGAATTGATTTAGAATTTTTTATATTTTTATTTTTTGTATTTATAAAATCGTTGGGTTTTGTATATAAAATCAATTTTTGTATTTACAAAAATGATTTTTCTATATAAATTCGATTTTTTGGATTTTACAAAAAACAATTTCTATATAAATTTGATTTTTTGGATTTACAAAACATTTTAAACTCTATAAAACCTTTTTTTGTGATTAAATACTATTATTTGGGATTTAAAAATATTTTCATATATATATATTATTAAAAACTTTTTTTGTTATTAAACAATTTTTATTTATTAAAACTATTTTTGTTATTAGAACTATTTTATATATTATTAAAAAAATTTAATATATATAATCTTTTCTGTAATTAATTATTTGGGATTTTTTTTAATAAAAAAAATTAATTTATAATTTCTGTATTTATTAAATATATTTTTTTAATTTACAGGTCTCATGATGATCAGACTCGGCCTCGACAGCGTCGTGGTCGTGGTGGTACGGGGAGCCAGTCTCGGGATTCCAGCCATCTTCAGGATTCCCCTTCGCCCCACAGCTCCAACCATACATCTCCCTCTGCTGCACCCGCTCATGCTCCTCTCGCTCCCGCTGCTGCATCCGCTCCTGTTCCTCCGGGTCCTCCGGGAGTGATGAGGGTTGCGGAGTTGGTTCAACAGCCCGGTCGTGACCATCTTCCGTATCTCACTCCGTATCCACATGGACGGGGTCAAACATGGTAATTAAACATTTTTTTTTCTTTAAATTTGGATTCATTATTAACCGTTTGTTCTTTTAATAAGGTTCAACCGATCCGAGAACGGGATCAGCGCATGGATCAACCGTATGATGTACTCGGTCCTCGACAGTGGACATCCGACTTTCACTCACTTCCCAACCGACAAGCAGGTTCTGTGGTTTCGTCAGTTTGCGGTAAGTATTCTAATTTTTTACTTATATTTTTAATCTTTAATATAAATTTTCTACTAATTGTGTTTTTTTTTCAGCAAGAGTTCAACTGGAATTCCGATGAGACGCTCTTTATCTATCACACTTCGTCCATAAAGTAATGGACAACTATGGGAAGCAGATCCACGAGTGGAAGAAGAAGTGGGAAATCAATAAGGTTCGATTTAATTTATTAAACTATTTTTTAATTTATTAAACTTTTTCTTTTTTTTTAATTAAAAGGTCCCAAAGTCGATGAACGACACGGTCTGGAAGGAGTTGTGTGCGCATTGGGATAAGGAGGAGACGAAAGAAACTTCTTCCACCAACTCCACCAACCGCAGGAGCGACCGTAAAGGGAAGGGCATCTACAAGCATAACTTGGGTGCTCAATCTATTGCCACTCTCGGAGATCGCATGGTAAGTTTAACCGCTTTTTCTTCAATTATTTGAGTTTCAGAATTTAAATTTATTGTGCATTTCTTCTAATTTCTAATGTTTCTTTAATTTTATGTTTTTTTTCAAGGCGGAAGAAAATGATGGCGAGCCGGTCGATGATCTCGCCCTAATGAGGAGGGCGTATACCAACAAGAAGACCGGCCAGATTGATGACGGTCTTGTGAGGGACGTGGTCGACCTGGTCCAAACTCAGGTGGTAGACGAAGTGTCTCAGCTTCAAACCGAGGATGACGCTTCGACGGCTTCGACCAACTTGTCCCGGTTTCGAATCAACGAAATCGTTGAATCCGTAAGTTCTTTTTTTTTTAAAGTTCAATTCATTTATTTCTTGGTTTAAATTTCTAAATTTGGCTTTTTTCTATTCAGTCGGTTCCAAAGAAGAAGGGACGTTTGTTCGGTTTGGGTCGTCGCATCCGGTCGGTTCCTCCTTCTTCTGCACCACCGCCCTTTGTTGATCCAGAAGTACTTACGGCTCAGTTGAAGGACAAAGATGATCGAATATCTTTGTTGGAGACCCAGATGGCGGCTCAACAGGCGGGCTATGAGGCACAGAGGAGGCTGAACCAGCAAATGATGGAGATGATGCAGAGGATGTACCCGAACGAGGTGTTCCCGGACGTGCCAGACCCGTAGTTTTTTTTTTCCCCAATCTCGGAATGTTTTATTTTTATTTGTGAAACTTTGAATATTAATTAATATGATTTCAATTTTACTTTTAATTTCATATTTTCGAATTTAAATTTCAGAAATTTTATTTTTTCAAAAAAATTAATATTTTTTACATTCCGAGGAAATTAATTATATTTTTCACTAGATCGATCGATGCGTTTTTGAACAAAAACGCATCGATCGATCCGTTTTTTTTTTTAAATATATCGAGGGACATTTCCCTCGGAATTTTCCGAGGGACAACTCCCTCGGAAAATTCCGAGGAACGGATCCCTCGGAATATACCGAGGGAACAGTTCCTCGGTATAAACCGAGGAAAAAGTCCGTCGGTATACTCCTATCGATCGATGTATATATGTCCAAACACGCATCGATCGATGAAATTATCCCGACGAAGTTCTACCTCGGTATATTCCGAGGACTTTTCCGACAAACAAGGGATCCTCGGAATTTCCTCGGAAATTTATTTCCTCGGAATTCCGTCGGAAATTCCGAGGGATTTCAGAGGAAAAAAGAAATTCCGAGGAATTATTTCCGACGACGTGTTTCGTCGGAATTTCGTCGGAATATCGTTCCGACGAAATTCCGACGATTTTTTCCCTCAGAATCCTTGATGTTTTCTTGTAGTATTGTCAACTGTTCTCATTATGCTTGCTCTCTCTTCTCTGAATGTAAGGCATTAACGAGTAAGGGGCTGCATCAATCCTATCCTCTCCGACCTTTTTGCACATATCTGCACATATGACATTGAAAAACAGAGTGCATGAGGGTGAAAATAAAGGCTTAGGTACAAGGTTGGAACTAGCTAAAGATGAGCTAGCCACTCAGGATCAGCAAGATTGGTAAAAAGAATAAGAAGCCCTGAGCGTGGGTCTCGTTTCCCTGATCTAGTGCCCATAACAAGAAGAATTCAGTCAGAATTAGGTTCAAGTTAGGTGGAGTTGAGTCTACCCAGTGTAACCTGATCGGATGAGAGCTTCTGGAGAATCAAATGAGATAAGTCAGAGGGTGTTCCAGGTCCAAGTGTGGGTCTTTCATCACTGCTAAGGTCACTGGATAAGAATGTTAGAGCACGAGGTGGTTAAGAGAATATATCACAAGGTCCTAATTCCCACAAGAGTTTTAGCTGACTCGATTCTAAACTGACTCAATAAAACATCCAAATGACATAAGGACTGACTCGAAAACAAAGAAATAAAGTTTCAGCACACAGTGCTTCCCCCAGACTTAATTTACACCATCCCTCGTGTGAAATGAATCTGAGGTCCGCCTAAAATCAACATAAGGCATAAAAATAAAACATAAAAATAAAGAGTTCAGATGGATAGAACAATGGATAGAGAATAGTCCTCGCGGACTCAGTCGGACTCGCCGCTCTCGGCTGGATCAAACGAACGTCTGTTGCGCGAGCGATGAACCTCCTCGGTCGAAGTGCCTGTTCCCATAGGCGCCTTTCCTGGTCGTGTGATCGTGGAGTCTGCTCTGCTGGAGGCTGTCGCTGGTTACTTCCGCCAATGTAGCCTCCAGTGATGAGATGGAGGATCCTCTGCATGAGGCTGTTGTTCTTCCGCTGCGAGTCAACCATCCAGCGTCGGTAAGCCTGATCATCGGTCACATCAGCCAGCTCTCCGAGGTCGTATGACGGTTCAGCTTCTGGGGTGATGTCCTCAACATCTTCCATGTCCGCGTCAGGGACTGCAGCACGTGGATCAGTGCAAAGGAGCTCAGGTGGAGGGAGGAAGCGTATGTTGTCGAACACGCTGAACCTGGTGATCTCGGGGTGAGGCAGTTTGGTGAACAGTTGGGTACCGGCCTTATCAAAGAAGCTGTAGGTCTCTTCATCACGCATGATGTGACATCCATAAGGTACTTGATGTCAAGGTACTGAACCTCTTTGTTGACGCTGTACTTGCCGAGATCTATGCTGAAATGCTTGAAGAGCGGTGTAAGCAAGCTACCGCTTATGTCCTTCTTGTTCGAACCGTGCATAAGACACTGCCTCCTCTCGCAGATCATGGTCATGAAGTTGAAACCGGGGTTCGTTTTGACCTTTTGAATTGGAATGCCGGACCCAGAAGCTCGGATTTCATCCTCAATACCAGCGTACAGAGTTTGCAGCTCCCCGTTGGTGACCTTCGAGGTGAGATCTTTAGCGAACAGGAGGTTTGAGATGATCTTTGCAATGACCCGAAGCGCCTGGTTCCTGATCTGCGACTGGTAAGCCTTTCCGGGTGTAAAGTTCCCATTCGCGATGCAATCCCAAAAGGCTTTAGAAGGAGAGAACTTTTTCGCGACCGCTACTCCTTTCGGTTTGGTGGCTGTCTCATAGATCTCATTGAGCTTGTCGAGGGACAAGGAGCAGTACTCTCCATCGGCCATGAAAGAGAATGAGCAGTTGGCGTAAGAGGGTGCATTGGAATCCTCGTACGTGATCGTGGCGGTGGCGAGCACTTGGCGAGCAAGGTCTGGGTAGAGCTCATGTGTTGTATAGCACAGAGGAGCTATCCCTATGGCGTGTAGCGTCTCGAACACGTCCTCGTCGATCCCAAGATCAGCCAGAGTCTCCGCGTGGCAGAAACGAGTGGGTAACATGTCAACCCGGAGGAGAGCGTTGTAACGCGCTGCTGTTCCCTTATCCCATCCCTCGCAGTTGAAGTCCAAGAGCAGTGGGCTGTCGAGATCAATCGGTTCACCCTCTTGTTCACGGGGCCATGGGTAGGTCGCAGAGGTTTGTTGTTGTGCTTGCGGGGGTGGCGTACTGCTCGTGCAGGTCGCTCGCGTTCTCTTGGCTGATTGCTTAGTGCGTGCCATCTGCAAAGCAAACAAAAGAAAGCTTTAGTTCTGTTATGCGCACAGGAGAAATGGAATAGAACAATTTCCATCCCTCCTTATGCAAACCGTAATTTGCCTTGACACGACAACCAACAAATCGAAAATCAACCCAATAACTCCATTCAACTATCCACAAACTGAATCCAAACAGTCCTATCAATTGCAAATCGCAAATGTGAAATGAATCATGAGTTCATCTTCTAAATCAACCCTAACAGCAAAAGGGAAAATCGAAATCAATGTAGTACAACAAGGATCGATCTATTGAAGCGGTTAGAATGATGAACTTTGCAAACTGAGTATTGCGATTTGGATGAGGATTGTCGAGCCTCTTACCTGTAGAAACTGGTGAAATGAACTGCAAAAACAGAGAGAACTCGAAATTCCAAACAAGTGAGAAGCAAAAACCACTTAAAACGGTTGAGAGACAAAGATTTGGTGGTCGCTTAAAAATCGCAAGGGGAAGGGCAGTGTACGGCGCAGTGAAAAGGGGGAAAGTGGAAGGGTGGAGCCTTAAATAGGCAAAGCCCTAACTGCCCTTCCCTTTTTTTTTATGTATAATTTTTTTTTTTTGGTTCGGAACACTTACCTGGAACAGGCAATGGGTTGTTCTACCAGAAGAACAGTCCTTTGGTTGTTCTGACTGAAGTGTCCGATTTTTTTTTTTTTTTTTTTTTTGACCTACAAAATAAATCTGAAAAGAAATAAAATAGACTATAGAAAACAATGTACACACTAACCAGTGGGTTGCCTCCCACCAAGCGCTTGGTTAAAGTCATTAGCTTGACTTGGATCAGCCGATCAGGCTGATGGGGGATCGCTTAGGGGAATTTCTTCGCCCTCTGCGATAGTGGAGTCAGCAAGGTAATGCTTTAAGTGCTGCCCGTTCACTACGAACTCGTCTCCTTTTCTGTCCAGTAACACAACAGCTCGTAGGGTCGAACTTCCTTAATAGTGAAGGGTCCGGACCATCTAGACTTCAGCTTGCCTGGGAACAACCTCAACCTTGAATTGAAAAGCAAGACCTTATCGTTTGGTTCAAAATGTCTGGCAATGATGCGCTTGTCATGGTATGCCTTGGTCTTCTCCTTGTAAATTTTGGAGCTTTCATAGGCGAGGTGCCTTATCTCTTCCAGCTCATGGATTTGGATCATGTGTCACTCGGTTGCTGGCTTGATGTCGAAATTCAGTAACTTGACTGCCCATGCAGCTTTGTATTCGAGCTCGACAGGGAGGTGACATGCTTTACCGTAGACCAGGTGATAGGGAGTTGTTCCCAGCGGCGTTTTGTAGGCTGTTCTGTAGGCCCATAATGCATCGTCCAGCTTAAGTGACCAATCCTTTCGTGAAGTGTTGACAGTTTTTGGAGAATGCTCTTGATCTCCCTATTGGAAACCTCAACCTGTCCACTCGTCTGCGGATGATAAGCGGTTGCCACCTTGTGTTTCACTCCATTCTTTTTCAAGAGGCCCTGAAATACCTTGTTGATGAAGTGTGTTCACCATCGCTAATGACGACTCGAGGCACTCCAAATATCGGAAAGATGATGGAGCTGAACATCTTAGTCGCCACTTTTGCATCATTAGTAGGGCTTGCTATCGCTTCTACCCACTTAGATACATAGTCAACGGCGACGAGGATGTACTCGTTCTTGAAGGATGAAGGGAATGGTCCCATGAAATCGACTCCCCAACAGTCGAACACCTCAACCTCTAGAATGTAATTCTGAGGCATCTCATTCCTCTTGCTGATGTTCCCAAGTCGTTGGCATGCATCGCACCTGGCTATGTAGGCTTGAGCATCCCTGAACATAGTTGGCCACCAGAAACCTGCTTGAAGGATTTTGGAAACCGTTTTGAATGTAGCGAAGTGGCCTGCGTAAGATGAACCATGGCAGTGATGTAGGATTCCTGGAATATTTGCCTCTGGAACACACCTTCTGAACAAGCCATCCTTGCCATGTCTGTACAAAAACGGTTCATCCCAAACATAACGCCTCGCCTCCCTTAAAAATTTCCTCTTGTCGTTTCCAGTGAACTTAAGGGGTTGCTTTTCAGCAGCAAGAAAATTCGCAATCTCAGCAAACCACGGGAGGTGAGAATACTGCTTTTGGATCACGGCGACTGGATGTTCCGCGACGTGATAACAATTGGATCTCCTTCCCAGAGGTTGTTTCGCGATGCTAGAGCAGTCAGATGTGATTCGCAGAGGTTGTTCCGCGAAACGCAGACCAATCGCATTGACGTGTTCCACTGGGTGTTCTTCATCAAGAGTTGTGTCGTCATCAATCTTCATTCTGGACAGATGGTCTGCAACCCCATTCTTGACTCCTCTCTTATCCTTTATCTCAAGATCGAATTCTTGGAGGAGAAGAATCCACCTTAACAACCACGGTTTCGCATCTTTCTTTGTGAGGAGATACTTAAGAGCAGCATGGTCTGTGTGCACAATCACCTTAGATCCCACCAGGTAGGATCTGAACTTCTCGAATGCAAAAACAATAGCCAGGAGTTCTTTCTCTGTTGTGGCGTATCTGCACTGAGCTTCATCCATAGTTTTGCTCGCGTAATAGATCACATGAAGTTTCTTATCCTTGCGCTGCCCAAGTACTGCTCCAACTGCAAAGTCGCTTGCATCAGTCATGATTTCGAAGGGGAGATCCCAGTCTTGCGGTTGCACAACAGGTGCGCTGACTAGAGATCCTTTGATGGTGTGGAACGCAGCTAGACACTCACTGTCGAAATCGAACTTGATCTCCTTACAGAGCAGTCTGGTGAGTGGTTTCGCTATCCTTGAGAAGTCCTGGATAAACCGTCTGTAAAACCCAGCGTGACCCAAGAAACTCCTGATAGCTTTCACATTTGTTGGTGGTTGCAAACTCATCATCACCTCGATCTTTGCCTTATCCACCTCAATTCCTTTCTCGGAGATCTTGTGCCCCAGAACAATCCCATCTGTGACCATGAAGTGGCACTTCTCCCAGTTGAGCACGAGATGTTTCTCCTCACACCTTTTTAGTACCCTGCACAAGTTTGACAAACAGACATTAAAGGAGCTTCCATAGACGCTGAAATCGTCCATGAAAACTTTCATAATGTCTTCGATCAGGTCAGTAAAGATTGACATCATGCAACGCTAAAATGTTGCTGGCGCATTGCACAGGCCAAATGGCATTCTCTTGTAAGCGTACGTTACGTAGGGGCAGGTGAACGTCGTCTTCTCCTGATCGTCTGGATGGATAGGGATCTGAAAGAAACCTGAATAACCATCTAAAAACAGTAATATGGGTGGTTAGCCAATCTCTCAAGCATTTGATCAATAAAAGGGAGTGAGAAGTGATCCTTTCTAGTTGCTGCATTAATTTCCTGAAATCAATACACATGCGATGTCCTGTCACTGTCCTAGTAGGGATCAATTCATTCTTTTCATTTGTGATAACAGTGATCCCACCTTTCTTAGGTACTACATGAACAGGGCTGACCCATTTACTATCAGATATGGCATAGATTACACCTGCTTCAAGAAGTTTCATAATCTCTTTTTTAACGACATCTTTTAGATTTGGGTTTAACCTCCTCTGATGTTCGACAGAAGTCATTGATTCATCTTCTAGGTGTATTCTATGCATGCATAAATCAAGTGAAATGCCAGGTATGTCAGCTAGCGAATATCCTAATGCCTTACGATATTTCCTAAGCTCACACAAAAGCAATGCAGTTTCCACATTATTTAGCTCAGCATTGACAATGACAGGATATGTGGAATTCGGACCTAAGAAAGCATACCTGAGCCCCTTGGGAAGGGGTTTTAGCTCAACCTTGGGAGCTTTAAGCTCGCTTCAGGGATCCTCTGGTTGGTTCGACAGAACAGGCGAGTTCGGTGTAGGGGTCGCTCTAGATGGAGTGGTTTCGACCCTGTTGCTCTCCTCCCCCAGACTTAAACTTGCTACCATTCTTCCCATACTCCTTGCGGAGTCAAGCATCTTGGCATACCCATCTGCATCAATGTTCACGACACTCTGCTCGGCCTCGGCTCGCACTAGTGCAAGCTCCAGTGGGTCTTTGGTAAGAATCTCCTCGATCATTCCTTCTCGAGGTTGGAGCGGATCAATCCCTTCATCAACCTCAAAGGTCTGCCCATCCAACATCGGCTTCTTTAGCAACTCATCCATCTCGAACTGCATAACTATGTCTCCAAGATTCAAATCAATCTTCCCCTGTTGCACATCAATGATGGCTCCAACAGTACATAAGAATGGTCTTCCCAAGATGAGAGGATCTTTAGACTCTTCTTCCAGTTCTAGAACAACGAAGTCTGCTGGAACAGAGGTGTTCCCGACCTTTACATGGAGATCCTCTAGAATACCAACCGGGGATTTGACTGATCTATCTGCGAATACCAATGACATCTTAGTTGGTTTGAAATGCGTGTATCCTAGACGTCGAGCCACAGAGTAAGGCATGAGATTCACGCTGGACCCAAGGTCAACCAAAGAGCATGCAAAAACTGTCTTCCCAATCTGGATAGAGAGGACAAATTTGTCGGGGTCTCCTCGCTTCTTTATCTGCCTGTTCTGAAGCACTGCGCTGCACTCCTTGGAAACCGTCATGAACTCGCTCTCCTCTGATATTTTTCCTGAGATCAATCCCTTCATAAAGCTGCGCATGGAGGGCATCATCTGCATTGCATCCATCAAGGGGAGTCGGACGGTTAGGTCCTCCAGCATCTTCCTGCACTAAATTTCCTCTTTGTCCTTACGAGTGGCCCTTGCTGGAACAGGGTAAGGGACCTTAGGAATGTATTCGCGAGGAGGAACAGCCTCTGGGATCGGGCGCACCGCTTCAGCTGGTTGTTTTGGCCCTGGCGAACTTGTTTCAAGTGCTGGTTATGTATTCCTCTCATCTGCCTGATCGGCTGGCAGTTGTTCCGACTCTTTCTGCTTCCCTTTCTCAGCCGCGGTAAACCTCCTCCTTTCTGGCTCGGAGAGTTGCTTCCTGCTCCTCAGCTGAACCGCATTGCACTCCTTGGGGTTTTTGTCTGTTTTACCAGGTAGAGTACCTTGCTGCCTCTTGACACTCTCAGCAGTCTGAGCTATCTGAATGTCCATCTGTCTCATATAGCTTGCGACATTATCGTACTTGGTGCTCAAATCTCCGAACATATGGTTCATTCTGGTATTGATCTCGGTAGTGACCTGGTTCAGAGCTTTCCCTTGGAGCTGTTGTCCTTGGAGGAGTTGCTGCAACATGGTTTTAGTTTCATCTTGCGGAACGGCGACAGGGGTGGAAGTAGCGACCTGATTGTTCTGGTGGTTCTGCATTTGAGGTTGATTGTTCTGTGGTTTGCTTAGAACATAAGTTCGGGGTTGATAGTTCTTCTGATACCCCGCATACTGACCTTGGTTGCTCTGCGCCGGATCAACTGGTTTGTCCTGCTTAGGCCAGAAAAGCTGTGGATTGTTCCTTACGTTAGGGTTTGGGTGGAATTCTTCAGCTGCCACCCTTGCCCATTTACGTAGCTCACTTCCTGCTGATCGTCTCCTGCTTTTTCAGCTTCCAACGCCTTGTCGCCTGCGCTCTTCTCAGGAGTTGCTTCTTCCATTATGAAAACCTGGCTCTAGTTTCCCTTAAGCAGTTGGTCCACCTTTGCCGCTAGGTCATCTATACTGTTCACACTTTTGGAGCGATCATGCTCCTTGTTCTTATTGAGTGAACTCGAAGCCATGTTCTCAATGAGCGCGAACGCACCAGGTGTGGTTTGAGTCATGAAGTCTCCGTTACTAGAGGAATCAAGGGTGTTCCAGAACTCATAGCTCTCTCCATCGTAGAACACCTCCAATATGTAATCGTCATCAAACCCATGGTGTGGGCACTCTCTCTGGTACTCTTTGTACCTTTCCCAAGCTTCATGAAAAGGTTCATCAGATTTCTGCTTGAAGTTGGAGATTCTATGCCTCAGAACCGCAGTTTTGGACTTGGTGTAGAAGTGACTCATGAATGCTGATCGAACCTGGTCCCATGAGGTTAGAGAACCGGTTGGGAGAGATTGCAGCCAACGAGAAGCTTTCCCTTCGAGAGGAATGGGAACAGCGTGCATTTGACATAATCCGGTGGCACTCCATTAGAGCGAGAAAAATTGCAAATCCTCTCAAAGGCCTCTATGTGGTCCATTGGTATGTCTGAAGTGAGGCCACTGAACGTGCTCTTCTGTACCAGACCTATCAGTGCAGGTTTGATCTCATAATCTTGTCGAGTACAGGGTGGAGGGTTGATGGGAGAGCGGTTTGTAGTGAAGTTCCGCGGAAGGTTTCGCTCCCCAATAAGAGCACCACGCTCCTCTCGCGCGGCGTTCTCTGCTGCTTGTTCATGAGCAGCTTGTTGTTGATTTTGGATGGTTTGTTGCATCTGCTGCATCTGCTGTTGCTGATTCTGCATTTGTTGTTGAATGAGTGCCAATGCAGCAGTGAGGTCATCCATATTGCCGTGATCACCCATGTTGGTGTCGGTTGTTCTTGGCTGTTGGTGGTTATGTCTTTCTAATCTTGCGAGTTCGTCGTTGGTCAGTTGATGTAGTGGTCCTTGTGCGTTGCTCCGAGTATGTCTACTGGTCATGCACTTGGATCATCTGTTCCAACAAAGAAGTAGAGCAAGTTAGATATCTCAGAATAAATATTAAACCGAAAAATAAAGGTAAAAGCTTAGTCTCCGTCGCAACGGCGCCAAAACTTGATACACTAAAAATGAATCCTTGCTACTGTCAAGTTAACAGTGGTAATTGTAATATTTGAGATTCAATCCAGAGGACCAGTTTACTCTTTACTCTTATGAGTTCAATAATAAGCTGAGAAACAAGTGGGGTTTTGAGAATTAATTGTGACGCAAGTAACTAGAATACATGGATGGTTCAAATTCAATTTAAATGAAGCCGGCTTAGGGTTATTAATCGGGTGTCAATGCTATCAATGATAGTCGTTCGATACACCTTTCAGTCCGTCGATTGATGCAACTATGGAGTTGTCGATCGACGTCCCATCTAGCAAGCTTTAGCGAGCGGGTTTGAACGTGTTTACTTAGTTTAACTAAATCAGTTGTCGCTTGTTTCTAGCAATCCTAGCACAATATGAATTAAATCATACAAAGGACCATGCTTTCGCTTGCGCCCAATTATCTAAGAACATGGTCCTAGTTAACTACTCTAGAACACAAGCATTAAAGGCAATTCAATTGATGGATATCCAGACAACTTAGCAGTTCTATATTTTGGGCTAATCCCTCATGACTATTTGAACCTTAAACTTAACAAGATGAACTACTCAGACATAGCAAAGCAATTCATAGCAAATAACATAAAGGAATTCATAAATAAATTAAGGTCAGAAATACTGGAGTTCCAATACAAATCTCTGAAGGAGTCTTGGATCTTCTTTCTAAATCTACTAAAAACCTTTGTTGTATGAAACTAGA
Organism: Brassica napus; assembly: GCF_020379485.1. Classification (NCBI taxonomy): domain Eukaryota; kingdom Viridiplantae; phylum Streptophyta; class Magnoliopsida; order Brassicales; family Brassicaceae; genus Brassica; species Brassica napus. The sequence goes on from NW_026015195.1 coordinate 12,708, forward strand.
GAATATGAATAGTGTAAAAAGCGTGTGTTTCCTAGAACAAAATGGCAGAGCACATAAATATTAGGTTAAAAGTCGGCCAGGGGTATTTCCATAATTATGTCTTGACTTGGGTTTTAAGCCGGCTGGGATTTGCGCACTTCGCTGTCGATCGATGGCACATAGTGTGCATCGATCGATGGTGGACTCTGAATGTCGACCTCGAACTTGTTCGATGGTCAGCTTCGAGCTTCCTCACATTTTATATCTAAAATGCACCCAAATCACCACTTTTCTCCAAATCATCCATGAACCTGTAAAAGTTCTCAAAGGACTCCAAAACAACATAGTTAGTTCCTAAAACATCTATATACCATGGTTGAAAGTGGGTAAAATTCATAGTATATCAATAAGCATGCAATGCCCTCTATTCTAAAGCACGCTGGACTCATATGTTGAGTGCATTAGCCTTTGATTTCTCTTCCTACATTGTCTTATGTTGTTATTCTGAGTTTCATTTCCATAGGAGATGACAATGACAACGGTTACAGCTACATTTAAAAAGGCACACAAATTCACCACCTTTTATTCCAAGCTCAAAGTCTCAAACTTTTTACAATCTACACGGTTCGATTGATGGTTCATTAAGAGAAACCTTTGTTGCGACGAATCACCCAGCTGGATTAGTCATAATTCACAAGACTTGCATGATCGAAATTTTACAACTTTGGGGTTTTTTTGGATTCAAGTGTATATAGGAAATATGATTTAATGATTTTAAAATGAACATTTTGTATGGTCTGGTTTGGGTTTAAATATTTTTCTCATAATCATTCAACCAAATAAGTCATTCTATTTAGATGCTTTGAAACGAAATCATCAATTAAAGATTTAACATCTAATTCTTTCAAAATTGTTCTCAATTGCTATTAAATCTAACTCATGTAACTTTTTGTGACATAGATGCTTTTAGGTATTTGAAATGCTTCAATTTTGAAAAAAAAAATCTCCATAATAAATAGTAATAAGAACAGTGTGTAAACTTTTATATGTAGCTGTAGTATTTGGAAAACTATCAAATTCTATAAAAAAAATTCAAAACATCACTTACATTTATCTTCTTACTTGATAAAAGTTATTTAAGAATCTTAACCTCAAGAGAAAAGTCACGTCAATTAACATCTAATCAATTTTCAGTTTTTAAACTATTTTCTACAAAATTAAAACATGATTTTAAAATCTCATCACCATGCATTTTCAACTTATTAGAATCAAATTGCAAACCAAATATAGTTTGATATAATGTATTAATGTGTATTTTTCAAATATTTTATCAAGTGAACTAATAGAATCCCCTAGACATTATTTACCAAGTGATTTGTATATGTGTCATCATTACAATCACTCTAAGAGAAAAATGCTGACATGGCTTTGGAAAATGTAACATGACACTAACCTAATTGTGACATTTACAATTTTCCTCGTAAAGTTCTATATATTTTTAATAAGGTTTTTAAATATGGTAGTACCTATTAACTTCTAGATCATCATTAATGTTAATTTTCTATATAAGTATTTATTTTTGGAAAGATTATTAAAATATATTAAAACTAATAACTCATATATCACTATTAAATAATATATATATTACATTAATAAAAATAAACTAAATAGTAAATGTAGTTACGAATATTTTTCTTACAGTAACTTATATATCATATTTTGTATAAACATACATTTTATGCAAATTAATTGTAAATATTCATCAACAAATACAAAACTAAAGAAACACTAATCAAATATTTTTGATTGGTAAATGATTAAAATTTTAATTTAATTTATAGGTTCACTAGGTTAATTAAAAAATTGATTTTTCTTAGTTTAACATATTTCAACTAAAACAAACAAAAATTCAAAATTTATTAGAATATATATATATGGTAAAAGATAGATTTAAAATAAAGAGCAATTAAATGTAATATAATATAACCAAAAAATATTATTATAAATAAAATCAAATTGAAGTAGTTAAACCAAATCAAAAGAAATAAGAGTACAAAATACGGTTATGATTTTTTTTCAAATTGTTGAAGTTAAAATATAAAAATAAATATGTCCAAATACAAATATAAATTTTCTTTTAAATAAAAATAATACATAAAAAATTATTGTTTCTGCACATTGTGCAGAGAAAACTCCTAGTGGTCTATTATATAACATGTTCTTGAATCAATGTTTCATGTATAGATAATATAGTTTCATTACTATTAGTTACCAAACTTCCTTTTTCTACAAATAACACGTGTTTGAATAACAACTGATTCAATACCAATTTTATCAACAATTTCTTTTGCTTTCATCATAGCATCAACAATCTCAGTTTCAATATATCTAAAAAATAAGAAATCAATCCACTTACTTTGGTCATTGCAACATCAAATTGCTACCTTTGACTGTAATCGTTAACTAACCATTTTCACTACATGCAATATGTCAAACTAAATAATACTAGATAATATAAATTCAAATTACTAAGCTCTTTTATTGCTAAAGATTTTGCTTCATTTTGGATCAAAGGATCAATTATAATTTGGATCAAAGTATCAATTATCATTTTCACTCATTTCAAATAAAGCTTCTCGTATATCTATAATCTGAAATCTTATGGCTTTAATTCTTTAATCCAATTTTCCCAACAGATTGTTGACAACCACTTAATAGTAAAAAAGTTCACCTTTATTTTCAAAATGTCCCCCATTTTGTATAGTATTATAAAAAATATATATAAATATTGCAGCACAGCAGAAAATATTTCACTTTCATATAGTTATTTGCATTATCACGCAAGACCAAATTTAGACTATGAAAAGCATATAGTGTATAAAAATCTCTAAGACAAATATTCAAATATTTTTTTATGAACACTTTGTTTTCGTTCTTTCCTATTAGATACATTATCATAGTTTTGACCTATCACTTTATCTAAATCAAGATCTAAAGATTATAACGTATATTTAACACTTCTTCAAAGTGAAAAATGAACTTACCTTAGAATAATTGTCATTTTCTCTTGATGGCTAGCATCGGGAGTACAATTCAAAATCACTTAAAATATTCTGCTTCTTTTATTTTGTATTGAGTTTAATTTAATTCATGAAGTAATCAAAAGAATTAATTTATTTTGGATATCATGACCAATATAATGATGATGAAATACTACCACTAGTGATATGTAATCCAATAAACATGTGTTTTATAACAATGAAATTCTGCTAGAATCTCTAATAATCCTGAAAAGTTACCATTACTACTTCATATAACTTTTCATATGTTCCACATAATGTCAAATTATATTTTTCAAGATATTTCACAATAGAAATAATTTATTCTAGTACATTTTTCCTATACGCCTTTTAATATCTGTCGAAATTCAGTCCAAACACTCATGTTAAGCATATGTTTCTTACTTTTTTCATGCTCCTTTAAATTAATAAGTATATAATTTTCCATTTTGGCCAAATTCTTCTACATGTAGCTCGTTCAAATTTCTTTGAATGTAGAGACACATCATGTCATTTTGAAACGAACAATTCATCGTTTAAAATGAAATGCATAATGTTTTGGCATAAAAATGAGCTCAAATTTCATAGAAATTCGATCAAAATGGAAATTTTATGTAGGTCAAAACTCAAGTTGAAATAAGTGTTTGATTATATGCTTAGTCAATATATTCTCTCCTAGAATGCTGTGATTAGAGAGTATATTGAAATTGATGGCTTAGAAGAAGTGAAAGTTTTTTTGAGAATACGAGTGAGAAGAATGTAGTTACTTGGACGAGCATGGTCTATGTTTATTTTCAATATGTAGATGTTTGTGAATTTATAGATTGCTCTCTGAGAGAAATCTAGTTTCCTGGACTGCTATGATTAGTGGTTTTGGTTGGAATGAGATACATCGAGAAGCATCGCTATTTTTTCTTCTTAAAATGTAGTGTTTGAGATGGATTCGACACTCTTGTCAAAAGCCTTGCTAAATTGAAAAATTGATCCCAAAAAAAATCAAAAGCCAGCAAGGAAAATGAAA
>NW_026015196.1:0-29603 GCF_020379485.1 Brassica napus
TCATAAATGAAGATGATCACAAAACTCGTCCAAGTATTCCCTGATGATGCCGTTCCATCATCTTCATTAATGCCAGTGGCATTGGTCAGTCCGAACGGCATAACCACAAACTCATAGTGGCCATAACCTACCTTTCGGAGCGCTGTCTTCCTCACATCATCTGGTGCAATGGGGATCTGATGATACCCAGAGGCCCAGGTCAATCTTGGAGAACCACTTGGCTCCACTGAGTTGATCCAACAACTCATCAAACTTGGGTAAAGGGTACTTGTTCTTCACAGTCACCCTGTTCAAACCCCTATAATCAATGCACAACCTAAAGCTACCATCCTTTTTCTTAACAAATAGGACTGGTGCTCCCCAAGGTGATACACTAGGCGTATGAACCCCTTCTCAAGCAACTCCTCAAGTTGCTTCTTCAGCTCTGCCATCTCAGCTGGTGCCATTCTATATGGACTTTTTTATAATGGGGCCGTTCCAGGTTCCAATTCAATGATGAATGGGTCAGCCCTATCAGGAGGAATGCCCTGTAGTGCCCCAAACACATCCTGAAATTCCGAACCAATGGTATACCCTCTGGTCACAGGCCCCTACATCCTCATCAGTGTAAATGGTAGCCAAAAAGGCCTCACAACCATTTCCAGCATCTGTTCTACTTGGACTGCTGAAACCACCAAACTACAAGAGGTTGGCTTGATTCCTTGGTACTTAATCGGGGGTCCAAACTCGTTCTCAAGTTGCACCCTTCCTCGGTGACAATCTAGAGTTGCCCGATACTTTCCCAACCAGTGCATGCCCATGATCACTTCATGATGCTTGAGGGGGACAACAATCAGATCTATAGGCATCGGCCTATCCAAGATCACCACAGGGATGTCCTTAAACAGACCGAGTGAGTTCATAACTTGCCCTCCGGCCGCACTCACTCGTTCAGGACCATCCCATGTTCCATACTGGAACAAACCTTTTCCTATCATAATTGGACTCACAAAACTATGTGTAGCTCCAGTATCAAATAATGTGTGTGTTTCCACACCACCAATACTTAAGGTCCCTACACAAGACCCATCAAAGTATATCTATCCATCCTAGGTTCCATACCATTCAATTCTACTGGAATTATAAAAGTAGTAGTCTAGAATGTTACCAGTGATCGCTTGGAAAGGCTGAGTCCCATCCACATCCTTGGATAGCTCATACACACGAGGTGTTGAGGTCTGGCCTCGTCCCTGGACTGGCCTGCTAGCCTCTCCCCGTCCCTTACTTTGGTTGCCTTGCAACTTAGGGCAATCCATGCGGTAGTGGCCCTTCTGGCCGCAGTGGTGACAGGTCTTGGACTCACCCAATGGGCTTGGACAATCCTTGGCTGAGTGATCCATCTTACCACATCGAGTACAGGCACCCATGGCCTTCCAGCACTCTCCACCGTGGTATCGACCACACTTAGGGCACTCTGACCTACCACATGAGGTTTTACCCTCCTCGCTCGAGTCCCTCTTCCTCTTCTTGTCACCACTCTGACCCGAGGATACCACCACACTCTTCAGCTTCTGCTTACCCTCCTCTCAACCAACTCAGAAACCGTGTGGAACTTACAAACAGAACAGTAGGTTCGAAGTTCCACCCTTAGGCCTCGGATGAACCTTCGGACTTGAACCTTCTCATCCTCCAGTTCTCTTCCCACATACCTCCTGATTCGGTTGAACTCTTCTTCATACTCACGAACTGTCCTCCGTCCTTGAGTCAAGTCCAGGATTTTGGACTCCAAAGGAACCCACGCCCAGAAGGAAAGTACTTATGGTTGAACTCAACCTCAAAGTCAGCAAAGTGCTCAATGGTACCATTGGTACGCTTGTCCAAAGCTAACCACCAATTATGTGCATAACCCTCCAGGAAGTGTACTGCTATGTCCTTCTGGTAATCCTCAGGACATCATGTGGACTTGAAGTTTCGAACCAACCTGGTTCTCCACTCGTCCGCTTCCATAGGATCAACACTTCCAGCAAAGTGTTTGGTTCCCAACTTGGAGATATGCTCCAGCACCTTCAGGTAGTCCATACCATGCACTGGCCTGACCGGTGGGTCTATCTCTATCACCTCAGCCACACGGCCAGCACCAACATCAGCCACTCCAGCAGCAACCCGAACCGGGGGATTAGCCTGTCCCACGGACAAGTTCACCAATGGTGTGAACGCCTGTGTCAAGGAGGCTATCTGAGCCCACAGGATCTGCATAGCCTCCACCAAGCCCCTTATGGTCGGTTCAATGACCTCCTCGGCACCAGTGACCCAAACATTGTTTGCATCAACATTCTGGCCACTCCCAGCACCAACGTTGGATGACCCAGTATCGTCTCCATGGACTTGCTCTTGCTGCTCGTCCACATTAGTTTCATTAACCTCAGTAGGAAGAGTTGGACCCACTGGAAGTCCGGTTGCATTGTCCACCTGCTCCACCAGAGCCGGTAGCACTGTGGTTGGAATGGTTCCAGCTGGTAACACTCCGGTCTGTTCAGCACCATCCTGCCCCACTGCTCCAGACGCTCCAGTTGCCTCCTTTCCTTTCCGATATTTATACCTTCTTGTACCCTTAGGAGTTACAAACACAAACAAAAGGTTAGTCCACAACTGAACACACAAACCTCAATCACTCCTAAGTTAATCAGTACAAAAGATTACTTAGAACCCAACTATCTCACCATGAGTCCAAATGGCCAAGTGTGTGGTGAACCAATAACCCAACAAATCCTAGAATCAAGAATGCTCTGATACCAACTTGTAAGACCCGATCCTGGATTCCTCAATCCAACCCGACCGCGGCCTCACCAAACAATGCAACCAGTTTCATTTACATATTCAAGTTCGAGTGTTAAATAATTCTAAGTCTTTTTCAGAGTTTTGAGGTTCCAACATTCACACTTAAACAATCCAACATCGACTAGGGCAAATAGATATTCATAGATAATAACCAAGGTTCATACATCATTCATCATCCTAATAAGTAGATCACACACTAGAATCGCATAAGTTCACAAGTTGCACAATAGGCTACAATAATTACACAATTTTCAGAATCAACCCAATCACCACACATCTTCCCATGGCCGCAGTCCTCATGGTGCTTTTCCCTTACCACGGTCCATTTCTGGTCCTGGATCCAACACAAACAAACACACAATCACAAGGTTAGATTACAAAACAAGAATCAGTTCACATTGCATGGTCGGATCCAATCTAATCAAGAACAATCATCAAAAATGTCAAATCTGACCCCTTTAAAAAGAGATCCAAATACCAAATAAAATTCATGATAAATCATGACAATTCAGAAGAGAAAATATTCTCATAATCAGATTCAAAAGAACCGGCTCAGATCATAGTGATCTCGGCCATGAACAGCCCACACAAGAACAAGGGGCTTTCATGGGAATTTGATCAGGCCAAGGCCTTAAGATCAATAGATCCTTCCCTGTAATATCATAAAACAATCCATAGTACAATATATATGAAGAAAACAGAGTAGAAGAAGTCAGAGTAAGGAGTGGCCAGTCGGTCCAAACCGGCCAGACTCACACGGCCATCATCCGCGGCCTTGTCCGGTTACTCTTGGCCACACCTCTCACCTTAGGAGTTCGGTCTCCAGGGGCGACATCCTTGTCTTTCTCCTTTGCCTTCTCCTTGTCTTTCTGCCTCAAATCCATCCTCTTGATCACACGCCCAAACACACCAGGAACACTCAAGAACAATCTCTTGGATCAAATCGGCCAATCCAAAGTTTGTGTCTCTCTTTCTCTCTTGAATTTTCTCTGTGTTTCTCTCTGTGTGAAAGTGAGTAAAAGTCGACCAGAATGGCAGAAATGAGAGAGAGAGGATGACTTAAACTGTCCCCAACCGCCTGGGCGAACAGTTACCAAAAATCACATCCCTTCTTCCCAAAACCGTCCCATAATCGTCCCATAACCGCCCAATGGCGGTTTCTCCCCTTTTCTTCCTTTGACAAATCGATCACTTAGCCTCAGCTCACACTCTGGAAGCTTGCCCACTCCCTGTCCCAAGCCAAAGACCAATTTGGTTGAACCGTCCTGCACCCGGACCATCGGCTCGCCCAGTAACCGTCCCGGACTTGTCCACACTGATCCGAACCAGAACGCACCGTTCACCGGATTGAGCTGACCTCCAGCTGTTCCCAGCTGAGTGAGCTAGTCCACCAGCTCCTGTGAGCTGAACAGATCATGGTAAACTGAATACCAGCTGAACCGAGCTGATTGAACTCAAACCAACACTCGTCCAGCTGCCTAATCACTCACTCAACTACTTTACCCTTGTTTCCATCGTATCCTGGTTAAGTCTCAGCTGACTGATGCCCTTAACCTTCATTCAGGTACATGATACGCATGTCTCAAGGTCTAATGACCTGACTGGTGCGTCTCCCCTCACCATGGCCCGTCCGGGCGATCCTATCTAGGATCGGGGACATGACAAGCTTGCTGATATGTTTACTGATGGACAGCCACAGACATCATGTGTGTGCTGACGGACACACACGAACACACACAGACAGCCACGGACGTCCTGTGTGTGCTGGCGGACACCCACGGCCGTCCTGTATGTACTGAACAGACAGACCACGTGGGCCAAAATCACCCAAACAGTCCGCGGGAAGGGCCAGCGTGCTGAGTCCAAAGACCAACGTGCTGATATGTGTACTGATGGACAGCCACAGACGTCCTGTGTGTGCTGACGGACACACACAGACACATAGACTGCCACGGACGTCCTGTGTGTGCTGACTGACACACAGGGACGTCCTGTGTGTGCTGATGGACACCCATGGACGTCCTGTGTGTGCTGATAGACACATATGGACAGCCACGGATGTCCTGTGTGTGCTGGCGGACACCCACGGATGTCCTGTGTGTACTGAACAGACAGACCCAAACAGTCCACGGGAAGGGCCAGCGTGCTGAGTCCAAGGACCAACATGCTGATATGTGTACTGATGGACAGCCACGGACGTCCTGTGTGTGCTGACGGACACACACAGACACACAGACAGCCACGACCGTCCATTGTGTGCTGACGGACACACAGGGACGTCCTGTGTGTGCTGATGGACACCCACGGACGTTTTGTGTGTGCTGACGGACACACACAGACACACACAGACAGCACGGTCGTCCTGTGTGTTCTGACATTCAGCCACGGACGTCCTGTGTGTGCTGGCGGACACCCACGGACTTCTTGTGTGTACTGAACAGACAGACCCAAACAGTCCATGGACAGCCACGGACTTCCTGTGTGTGCTGACGGACACACATGGACACACACAGACAGCCACTGACGTCCTGTGTGTGCTGACGGACACCCAGGGACGTCCTGTGTGTGCTGACAGACACCCACAGACGTCCTATGTGTGCTGAAGGACACACACTGACAGCCACAGACGTCCTGTGTGAGCTGACGGACAGCCATAGACAGCCACAGATGTCCTGTGTGTGCTGGCGGACACCCACGGACGTCCTTTGTGTACTGAACACACAGCCCACCTGGGCCAAAATCACCCAAACAGTTCATGGGAAGGACAAGCGTGCTGAGTCCAAGGACCAACGTGCTGATATGTGTACTGATGGACAGCCACAGACGTCCTGTGTGTGCTCACGGACACAGACGGACACACACAAACAGCCACAGACGTCCTGTGTGTGCTGACGGACACCCACAGACGTCCTGTTTGTACTGAACAGACAGCCCACGCGGGCCAAAATCACCCAAACAGTCCACGGGGAGGGTCAGCGTGTTGAGTCCAAGGACCAACGTGCTGATATGTGTACTGATGGACAGCCACAGACGTCCTGTGTGTGCTGACGGATACAGACGGACACACATGGACAGCCACGGACATCCTGTGTGTGCTGACGGACACACACGGACGTCATGTGTGTGCTGACGGACACCCACGGATGTCCTGTGTGTACTGAACTGACAGCCCACGTGGGCCAAAATCACCTGAACAGTCCACGGGAAGTGTCAGCGTGCTGAGTCCAAGGACCAATGTGCTGATATGTGTACTGATAGACAGCCACGAACGTCCTGTGTGTGCTGACGGCCACACACAGAGAGCTACTGATGTCCTGTGTGTGCTGACGGACAGCCACAGACAGCCACGGACGTCCTGTATGTGCTGGCGGACACCCACGGACGTCCTGTGTGTACTGAACAGACAGCCCTTGTGGGACAAAATCTCCCAAACAGTCCACGGGAAGGGCCAGAGTGCTGAGTCCAAGGACCAACGTGCTGATATGTGTACTGATGGACAGCCACGGACGTCCTGTGTGTGCTGACGGACAAACACGGACACACATGGACAGCCACGGACGTCCTATGTGTGCTGACGGACACACACGAACGCCATGTGTGTGCTGATGGACACCCACAGACGTCATGTGTGTGCTGACGGACACACACGGACAATCATGGATGTCCTGTGTGTGATGACGGACAGCCACGGAAGTCCTGTGTGTGCTGGCAGACACCCACGGACACACACGGACAGTCACGGACGTCCTGTGTGTGATGACGGACAGCACACAGTCAGACAAGGACATCCACTGACGTCCTGTGTGTGCTGACGGACAGCTACGGACGTCATGTGTGTTCTGGCGGACACCCAAAGACGTCCTCTGTGTACTGAACAGACAGCCCACGTGGGACAAAATCACCCAAACAGTCCACGGGAAGGGCCAGGGTGCTGAGTCCAAGGACCAACGTGCTGATATGTGTACTGATGGACAGCCACGGACGTCCTGTGTGTGCTGACGGACACACACGGACGTCATGTGTGTGCGGACGGACACCCACGGACGTCCTGTATTTACTGAACAGACAGCCCACGTGGGCCAAAATCACCCGAACAGTCCACGGGAAGGGTCAGCGTGCTGAGTCCAAGGACCAACGTGCTGATATGTGTACTGATAGACAGCCACGGACGTCCTATGTGTGCTGACGGACACACACGGACAGCCACGGACATCCTGTGTGTGCTGACGGACACCCACGGACGTCCTGTGTGTGCTGACGGTCACCCACGAACATCCTTTGTGTACTTAACAAACTGCCCACGTGGGCCAAAATCACCCGAACAGTCCACAGGAAGGGCCAGCGTGTACTGATGGACAGCCACAGACATCATGTGTGTGCTGATGGACACACACGCACACACACGGACGTCTTGTGTGTGCTGACGGACACACACGGACGTCCTATGTGTGCTGACAGACAGCCACGAACATCCTGTGTATGCTGGCGGACACCCACAGACACACACGGATAACCACGGATGTCCTGTGTGTGCTGACAGACAGCCACGGACAGCCTCAAACGTCATGTGTGTGCTGGCGGACACCCACGGACGTCCTGTGTGTACTGAACAGACCGCCCACGTGGGCCAAACATTCCACGGGAAGGGCCAGTGTGCTGATATGTGTACTGATGGACAGCCACGGACGTCCTGTGTGTGCTGACGAACACAGACGAACACACACAGACAGCCACAGACGTCCTGTGTGTGATGGCGGACACCCAGAGACGTCCTGTGTGTACTCAACAGACAGCCCAAGAGGGCCAAAATCACCCGAACTGTCCACGGGAAGGGTCAGCGTGCTGAGTCCAAGGACCAACGTGCTGATATGTGTACTGATGGACAGCCACGGACGTCCTGTGTGTGCTGACGGACACACACAGGCACACACGGACAGCCATGGACGTCCTGTGTGTGCTGACGGACACAGACAGAAAGACACGGACAGCCACGGACGTCCTGTGTGTACTGACGAGACAGCCCATGTGGGCCAAAATCACCCGAACAGTCCACGGGAAGGGCCAGCATGCTGAGTCCAAGGACAAGTGTGCTGATATGTGTACTGATGGACCGCCACGGACGTCATGTGTGTGCTGACAGACACACACAGACACACACGGACGTCCTGTGTGTGCTGACGGACACACATGGACGTCCTATGTGTGCTGACGGGCAGCCATTGACAGCCTTGAACGGCCTGTGTTTTCTGGCGGACACCCACATACACACACAGACACACACGGACAGCCACAGACGTCATGTGTGTGCTGACGGACAGCCACAGACAGCCACAGATGTCCTCTATGTGCTGGCGGTGTAAGACCCGATCCCGGCCGCCTAGGCTGCGGTCGATGCCTCACGTCGCTCTGTCCACTTCTTGGCCGAACCTCTTAATTTTTGCCATTTATTTATAATATCGCATAAAGGCGAGGGCTAACTTAGATCTTAGCTAAAGACTTCCCTAGTCATTAATAGCCTAGATCCTTTCAACAGATACGCAGCGGATTATTCTGTAGTTAACCATTGGTCTAAAACCAATCTAACACTTGTGTGGTCGAATCACCTTAGCCTTGGTCAGTTTACTCAACTACCAATTAACTTAAAGGTCAATCCTAAACCCAAACCAAGCCATACAATTCTGAGGTTCCATTCCCCTAAACCATTCTATCTAGATCTACATAAGTAAATGCTAGATCATACCTTTGCCAAATCTACGGAGCTTATTAGCTCATCGGTCCTCCATTGACTCGAATTGCTCTTGCTTGACAGCTGGACCACGATCACTCAATGATCTTACTTAAGGTCCTTATCTTGATTCCTGCATCAAACAACTCCCCTAGGTACTTAGTCATTCAACCAACCATCCCCACAGACATAAGTAACCTTTGAGAAGTCTTTGAAAGGATAAGGGTTTGCATCTGGCCTTTCTCGGCTCATGCACACTCAAACATCCCCTTGCCATATAGGCAATAGTACCCAATCCATATTCTGGACTGACAAATCTCATTAGATCCTATGTCAATCAACCAACCATCCTCACATGACTTGGAACTGATGAGTCATCATCTGGCCTTACCGGCTTTGGGACTTAACCCAAACAACATATATGATTTCTTCATACCAAATGATGCATTCCTTAATCAGATTAGTTCCGACACCTTGAACCATCATTCAGAGGTCAGGTCGTCCATACTCAACCATGATCTGATCTTACACGGCCTTCCTTGAACAATCACACTTAGGCTCAGTATCTATGGTCTACGACACATCGTACTAGCCATACACTTCGTCATGACTCTTAGCCAATCTCGAAGCTATCAACACCAAGGTTGATATCTAGAAGCATCACATCAATACTCTTACTCCAGCAACGTGACTATCCATACTAGTGCTCGGCCATCGAACCATCGTCATGAAACATGATCCGACTACCAGACTTGATAAGCCATCGTCTACTTAGCAGGTACTGATATAACCGGCCTTCCATTGCCATCATGTGGGTCTACGCCCTACATAATGCATATGGCGCCTATCCTACTCACCAACCCAAGGTTTATTGTAAGATATCCCACTTAGCCTTTGCGGCTAAAGCCATCCAACCATAGCCGGATCGTCCATAGTCCCGTCTAACCGCCTGGTTAAGATCTAGGTGCGATCGGCCAGTTATAAGTCTGGCCCAAAGGCTCACAGACCTTCTTACCTGATCCGACCCAAAGCCTGGATCCATACCAGAGAGTAAGGCCCAAGACCAAACCGGATTGCCTTGTAACCAATCAGACCTTGCGACACAACACTGCGGTTAAACTAACCGTCCATCCGTTTGACTATGCAGCCGCGGACTGTCCATTTGGTTCGGCCTAAGCCTTGAACCAATGGCACCGTTTGGAACTCACACCCTTTGGGAACTAGTACCCTTTGGACACTCGTGCTTCTTGGCAACTCATGACCCTTGGCAACTCGCACCCATTCAGATGTTTCAACCGTTCGACCTCACTGTCCGTATGGACTTTCTGGTTTGTACGTGTGTCCGGCCTATGGCCAAAGGACCACGCCTTAACCTACACAAGTCATGAACCATTGTGACTGTTCAGGGAAGGGTTGCAACCGTTCAGAACAGAACAGAACCGCCCCTATCCAATCGGATCACCTGAGGCCGGTTTAGACCATGCGCGCGCCTAACTCGACGGTTATGGACCGCGGCCGCATTACTCAACCAGAACCACGGTTATAACCAATCCCAACATATCCACAAGGCCACGCCAATGTACAGAAGCAGTAGACGAAGAATTGGATGAAAAGAATGAGAAGAATAGGACACAATCCAAACGCCCTTGGCTAGACCGGTTCGGACTGTCCGATTATCTTAGCCGACGAGTCGGTGGATACCCCACTGACCCTATCTGACTGAACCACGGCTTTGGAGTCCTTCTCCAGACCTTTCTCTATGCCTTGGGTATTCATAACCGCACGGCCTCCTCTCTCCTAAACCGTTCTCCTTGCAGGAGATACAAAACCACCACGACCGGCCCTTTTCCGGCCGATCTCTTAGCCGGTACTCTCTATCTCTCTCTCTACGTTTTTCTATGAGCATTTACTCTGGAATTGGATAATGAAACCAACAGGAGAGGCCCCATATTTATAGAAAACGAGGGGATAAGTCTTGCCCCACGAACAGGCACGACTTGCTAGCGAACAGGCACCATCGGCCAAGGGTTGTGCCCTCTAGGCCAATGCATCCCATCGCCCTTTCTGATTGGGTTTGGGGTCGGTCATAAGCCCAACCCACGCCCCAAGCCTCCTGGACTTAGCCCACGGCCTTGTCCAAAGACCCAACAGCCCTTGGCCTCATGGCCGGACCTCACAGCCCGCCACTGACCCGGACCCGGACCATTGGCCTAAAGCCCGAACAGTCCATCTAGCTGAGATGAGCTGACTCTAAGCTGTCTCAGCTGAGTGAGCTAGTAGTCCAGCTAGTGGAGCTGACTTAGTAGGGACTGAGCTGGAGTGAACTAAACCTAGCTTCATTGAGCTGGTCGAGCTACTCGTCTACTTCGTCCAGTTACTGTCTTACTCGTCCTAGCTGTCTCTTAGCTTATATAAGGTTAAGTCTAAGTTTCCTTACGTTCTTAACCTTCTTTTTCGACCATGGAACGCTTGCCTTAATGTCCTAAGACTGGCTGGTACGTTTCCTCGAACCATGGCCGTCCTGACAATCCTTTCCAGGATTGGGGGCGTGACAGGCGGACACCTACGGACGTCTTGTGTGTACTGAACAGACAGCCCACGTGGGCCAAAATCACCCAAACAGTCCACGGGAAGGGCCAGCATGCGGAGTCCAAGAACCAACGTGCTGATATGTGTACTGATGGACAGACACGGACGTCCTGTGTGTGCTGGCGGACACAGACGGACACACACGGACAGCCACGGACGTCATGTGTGTGCTGGCGGACACCCACGGACATCCTGTGTGTACTGACCAGACAGCCCACGTGGGCCAAAATCACCCGAACAGTCCACGAAAAGGGTCAGCGTGCTGAGTCCAACGACCAATGTGCTGATATGTGTACTGATAGACAGCCACGGACGTCATGTGTTTACTGACCGACACACACAGACACACACGAACAACCCCGAATGTCCTGTGTGTGCTGACGGACACACATGGACACACACAGACAGCCCCGGATGTCCTGTGTGTGCTGACGGACACCCACGGACATCCTGTGTGTACTGAACAGACAGCCCATGTGGGCTAAAATCACCCAAACAGTCCACGGAAAGGGTCAGCATGCTGAGTCCAACGATCAACGTGCTGATATGTGTACTGATGGACAATCACGGACGTCCTGTGTGTGCTGACGGACACACATGGACAGCCCCGGACGTCCTGTGTGTGCTGACGGACACTGTCACGCCCCCAATCCTGAGTAGGATTGTTGGGACGGCCATGGTTCGAGGAAACGTGCAAGCCAGTCCTCGGACATCAAGGCAAGCGTTCCATGGTCGAGAAAGAAGGTTAAGGACATAAGGAAACTTAGACTTAACCTTATACAAGCTAAGAGACAGCTAGGACGAGTAAGACGGTAGCTGGACGAAGTGGACGAGTAGCTCGGCCAGCTCAAGGAAGCTAGGTTCAGTTCACTCCAGCTCAGTCCCTACTAAGTCAGCTCCACTAGCTGGACTACTAGCTCACTCAGCTGAGGCCGCTTAGAGTCAGCTCATCTCAGCTAGACGGACTGTCCGGGCTTTAGGCCGATGGTCCGGGTCTGGGTCAGTGGTGGGCTGTGAGGTCCGGCCATGAGGCCATGGGCTGTTGGGTCTTAGGACAAGGCCATGGGCTAAGTCCAGGAGGGTTGGGGCGTGGGTTGGGCTTGTGGCCGACCCCAAACCCAATCAGAAAGGGCGAAGGGATGCAAGTGGCCGAAAGGGGACAACCCTTGGCCGATGGTGCCCATTCCCTAGCAAGTCATGCCTGTTCGTGGGGCAAGACTTATCCCCTCATTTTCTATAAATATGGGGGCTCTCTGGTCGATTTCATTATCCAATTCCAGAGTAAAATACTCAGAGAAACCGTAGAGAGAAAGAGAGAGTTCCGGCCAAGAGAAAGGCCGATTGTGGTGGTGTTGTGTTCCGGCGACTCTGATCGTTTGAGAACTAACTCCGGTCAAGAATGGGAGATCAAGACAAGGAGAAGAGCATGGAGAACCCAGACGTGGTTCACAAGGTATGTGATGGGCCGTGGCTCCATCAGACCGAACGGATGGTCCATGCGACCGCACCGCGGCTCTGCTCGGTTCCTAAGTCCCATCCGGCTCTCCTTATCTGTTTCAATTCGTTTCTCTTCTCTTCTCTCTGGTTAAACACGAAAGGTTATGTTGGTTGAGTCCAAGGGACACGTCCCTAGGCTTTGGCCGAACATAATCAAACCGCTAGCCTAGACACGGGTCGGTTAGTGGGATGATCCGGTCGCACCAAGACTGGGCGGTTAGGACGAACGGTTGGGAATGTCCCAAAGGGCATGAGTTGTCAAGAGTCACGAGTGTCCAAGAGGCACGAATGGCCAAAGGGCACATGTTCCAAACGGTGTCTTTCGGGACAGGTTAGAACCGATCCTTTTGGATCAGCCTATGGCTTGTCTCGTCAAGACAAGGTCACGGTTTGTCTAAGCCAAGGTAGAGTCGCAAGGTCTGACCGGTTGCTAAGCCTTCCGGATTAGGCTTGAGGCTTACTCGGCCGGTCGCACCTAGATTCTATCCGGTTAGACGTATTGGTCTTTGGGGACGATCCAGATCTGTTCGTGTGTTCTGTTATCTATTCTGGACTATCTATCTGATTCTAAGTCAAGGGGTGGTTGGTTGAGTGACTTAGGATACGGTAGGTAGGTTCATACGTTTTATGATTATGTTGACTGAGGTTTATCTAAGTTCTAGGAACCAAGCCAAGCATTGTAGAATCAATCCGTTCTATTCTCGGTTATGATTAATGCTTATCTGGTTGTGGTTTCAGGAACTAAGGATGGTTCTGGTCAAGCCAAGGAGCCGTGAAGGCTCGGTCAGTGAGAGGCTGTGTAACGTGTGGTTAGATGATACTAGGGATGAACTAGTGATTGTCTATGAGACTGTTAAGAAGTTGTGTATTGAATCTCATGTTTCTAAGTAATACAAAGTTTATACATTGTTATTCCGCTGTGTAATCTGTTCCTTTGTTTATGAACCTCATATTCGAATATGACTTAGCAAATAAAAGACTTAAAATGGATCAAACAAGCAAAGAAATTAATAAGTAAGCATTCATATCCAGTTGGGTCAAGAGACCAGGAACGGGTCTTACAGACACACACAGATGTCTTGTGTGTGCTGATGGACACCCACAGACGTCCTGTGTGTACTGAACAGACAGCCCACGTGGGCCAAAATCACCCAAACAGTCCACGGGAAGGGCCAGCGTGCTGAGTCCAAGGACCAACGTCCTGATATGTGTACTGAAGGACAGCCACAGACGTCTTGTGTGTCCTTACGGACACACACGGAGAGACACGGACAGCCACGGACATCCTGTGTGTGCTGACGGACACCCATGGACGTCCTGTGTGTGCTGACGTACACCCACGTACGACCTTTTTGTACTGAACAGACAGCCCACGTGGGCCAAAATCACCTGAACAGTCCACGGGAAGGGCCAGCGTGCTGATATGTGTACTGATGGACGTCCTGTGTGTGCTGACGGACACACATGGACGTCCTGTGTGTGCTGACGGACACACATAGACGTCCTGTGTGTGCTGACAGACAGCCACTGACAGCCACGAACGTCATGTGAGCTGGCGGACACCCACAGACACACACGGACAAAAACGGACAGCCACGGACGTCCTGTGTCTGCTGACGGACAGCCATGGACGTCCTGTGTGTGCTGGCAGACACCCACGGACGTCCCGTGATTACTGAACAGACAGCCCACGTGGGCCAAAATCACCCAAACAGTCCTCAGGAAGGGCCAGCATGCGGAGTCCACAAACCAGCATGCAGATATGTGAACTGATGGATAGACACGGACGTCCTGTGTGTGCTGACGGACACAGACGGACACACACGGACAGCCACAGACGTGCTGTGCGTACTGGCCAGACAGCCCACGTGGGCCAAAATCACCCAAACAGTCCACGGGAAGGGCCAGTGTGCTGAGTCCAACGACCAACGTGCTGATATGTGTACTGATGGACAGACACATACGTCATGTGTGTGCTGACGGACACACACAGACACACGCAGACAGCCACAGATGTCATGTGTGTACTGATGGACAGCCAAGGACGTCCTGTGTGTGCTGATGGACACCCACGGACGTCCTGTGTGTACTGAACAGACAGCCCACGTGGGCCAAAATCACCCGAAGAGTCCACGGGAAGGGGCAGCGTGCTGAGTCCAAGGACCAGCGTGCTGATATGTGTACTGATGGACAGCCACGGACGTCCTGTGTGTGCTGACGGATAGCCACGAACACCCATGGACGTCCTGTGTGTGCTGGCGGACATCCACAGACGTCCTTTGTGTACTGAACAGACAGCCCACGTGGGCCAAAATCACCCAAACAGTCCATGGGAAGGGCCAGGGTGCTGAGTCCAAGGACAAAAGTACTGATATGTGTACTGATGGACAGCCACGGACGTCTTGTGTGTGCTGACGGACACACACGGACACACACAAACAGCCACAGACGTCCAGTTTGTACTGGCGGACACCCACAGACGTCTTGTATGTACTCAACAGACAGCCCACGAGGCCCAAAATTACCCGAACATTCCACGGGAAGGGTCAGCGTGCTGAATCCAAGGACCAACGTGCTGATATGTGTACTGATGGACAGCCACTGACGTCCTGTGTGTGCTGACGGACACACACATACACACACGGACAGCCACAGATGTCCTGTGTGTGCTGACGAACACACACGGAAGTCCTGTGTGTGCTGACGGACACCAACGGACGTCATGTGTGTACTGAAGAGACAGCCCACGTGGGCCAAAATCACCCAATGAGTCCACGGGAAGGGCCAGCGTGTTGAGTCCAAGGAACAACGTGCTGATATGTGTACTGATGGACAGCCACGGACGTCCTGTGTGTGCTGACGGACACACGCAGACACACATGGACGTCCTGTGTGTGCTGACAGACACAGATGGACGTCCTGTCTGTGCTGACGGACAGCCACTGATAGCCACGAACGTCCTGTGTGTGCTGGTGGACAACCACAGACACACATGAACACACACGGACAGCCACAGACATCTTGTGTGTGCTGACAGACAGCCACGGACAGCCACGAATGTCCTATGTGTGCTGGCGGACACCCACGGACGTCCTGTGTGTACTGACCAGAAAGCCCAGATGGGCCAAAATCACCCAAAGAGTCCAGAGGAAGGGCCAGCGTGCGGAGTCCAAGAACCAATGTGCTGATATGTGAACTGATGGACAGACACGTACGTCATGTGTGTGGTGACGGACACAGTCGGACACACACGGACAGCCATGGACGTCCTGTGTGTGCTGGCGGACACCCACGGACGTCTTGCGTGTACTGACTAGACAGGCCACGTGAGCCAAAATCACCGAACAGTCCACGGGAAGGGTGATGTGCCCCAGTCCGGGGATCAGTCCATGGAATCAGATCAGAACGAGGATCAGAACGTCCGGAACAACGCAACTGAGGTTCAGTCCATCGATCGGGCCGAAAAGACTGCTCGAGCCGTGTATCGTCTTGACCCACATCGTTCGGTTTGGAGCTTCAGGATAACCCACGAACAGATGGCCAAATCAACCGTACAGAAGTTCGACTTTCTCGTCCTGTTCATCATGCTAAGTCCATCGGTCAAGTCAGAAGTTAAGTTGATCAAGTGGAATCCAAATCCGACCACGGTCTCTCTCTCTTAAGCCGTCTCGGCCGGACTGGCGATCGTTCTGATGAACTGATCCGACACTTTGATCAGTTCATGAACTTTGATCAGCCAAATCTCTCTAAGGCAAGACTCTTGAGGTTGTCCAAAGATTTAACCACCTTTCGGTCTGGAACAGTCCATGAAAATCACCCGTCCGTACATGAAGACCGTACTGGCCGTGTACTGCTCCTTACCCCGGGACGTGCTATCAGTTACACCGAACCTGGACAAGAGTAGCCGAAGAGTTCAAATCGACCAGTCAACATTATTTTCTGTGCTTTGACTAGATCTGGTCTTCTATCTATTTTCTATGTCTCTTTTTCATACATTTTTATTTATTATCTTTGACTACAAGTTATATAAGTAAGAGAACACATCCTTGAAATAAGATAATCGATTTTCCTTATTCATTTTGAGATTTCTTTCTTTGTTCTTTGATTAGAACATTCTTGTTCCCTTGGTGAGGCTATCTCCAAGTGAATCCCCTTTCTTTGAGCCGGACTTGTGTGTCAAATCAAGCGGCCATTGAGAGTTCTAGTAGTATCATTGGGTCTTCCGCATAACAATCCATCAGTTCTCTATCTCTTCAGATCAAGTTCATATCATCAGATCCGGTTGAGTGTTTGTTCCTTAGGGTTCTTCAAGTGGTATCAGAGCCACTCTTCCGGTATCTCTTTTCATTCCATTTTCTCATCTATCATTTTCTTCAGAGAAAAAAAAAAGAAATTCTTCTTCTATCTATCTTTGAATCCGGGCCCCTCTTTACCATCCATATATATTAAAAAAAAAAGAAAGAAAGATCTAATAAAAAAAAAAAGAAAAAGAAAGAAAATATATCAAAAGTTTTCAATTGTGGTTTGGTGGTGGAAGAGTAAGCCTGTTGGCCGAGGAGAAATCCGGCCTTGGAGGTGGTTAATACAGATTCCCCTTGTTAAATCTCTTATTTTTCTATCTTGTCTCTTGGGTGTTTCACTTGGGATTCTCATTTTGGGTTATCTAGTTTGTTCTCTTAGAACTTTGAGGGAAACTCTCTTGTGTGACTACCAAATTGAGTGAAACTCGTGTGTGGGCAAGGATAAACACCTGAGTGTGTGAGGTTTTTAATCTAACTTTACCTTGTTTAAGTTTTCAGGTAGCCATGGATAGTGGAGATGAAAGAAACCGACCCAGAAATTCACATGCTGGATTATCTAACTTGCAAATATGTGCTCTCAATGATTCTATGTCTAACTTGTTGAATACAGGTTTGGAGGCAATCCGTCAGAGGCTAGATGAACTTCAGGGCCATCAAACTCAGCCACGAACCAGAACCAGATGACCATCCAAGGAGGAACAGCCGGTCCGACCTAGAAATCCAAGAAGAGTCTTATGATGATGATCGATCCATCAACCGTCCAAGGAGAGTTCCTAGGCATCAAAACCGAGTTGATGTCAATCCTTTTGGTAGAAATGAAAGAACCAATGATGGCTTGGGTGGTTTGAAATTGAAAATTCCAAGTTTTGATGGCAATAATGATCCGGATGCTTTTCTTGAATGGGAAAGAAAAATTGAACTTGTGTTTAATTGTCAACCTTTTTCTGATATTAAAAAGGTTAGACTTGCTGCTGCTGAGTTTACTGGCTATGCTATTAACTGGTATGATCGAGTTGTGACTAGCAGGAGGAGAGCAGGTGAGGCGCCAGTTGATACATGGGATGAGCTTTCCCTGTTGATGCGGAGACGCTTTTTTCCCGACCATTACCACAGAGATCTACACCATAAACTCAGGCGTTTGCTTCAAGGTTCTAAGTCAGTTGAGGACTATCACCAGGAGATTGAGACCTTGATGATCAAAGCTGATGCAGAAGAGCCCTTAGACGCCACCATGGCCAGATTTCTTACCGGGCTCAACTGGGACATACAAGACCGCATGGAGCTGGAAGACTATGACAGCATGGAGCAGATGATACACAAGGCCGTGCTGATCGAGCAACAAGTCAAGAGAAAGGGTCTCACTAAACCGACCTTTGCTTCTAAACCAACCAAACGAACCAGAGACATCCAATTCTTTAGGTGTCATGCCCTTGGCCACTATGCCAACCGATGTCCAAACCAAAAGGTGATGGTGCTCTTGGAGAATGGAGAAGTCGAATCTGAAGAAGACAAGAAGGATATCGGACCAGTGTATGATGATAATCATGAGGAAGAAGCACTTGACTTCCCAGTTCATGGTCCCCTCCTTGTTACTAGGAAGGTCTTGGACGACACCACTGATCCCATCTTTGATGAGGAGTTCAATGGAGGGATCGATGAGTTTTGCTCGACCTTCGTGGAGAGTTCTGATCCGATCTATGATGAGGATGTTTTTGATGAGCCAAGCCATGGTTCACTACTGGTTACTAGGCGTGCCTTGAGTGTCCAACCAAAATGCAATGACAAAGAACAAAGGGAGAATCTCTTTCACTCTAGATGTCTCATATCTGATAAAGTTTGTTCTTTAATTATTGATGGAGGTAGTTGCACTAATGTGGCTAGTGACACCCTTGTAAAGAAACTTGGGCTTGTTACTCGGCCTCTTTCTCGTCCTTTCAGGTTGGAGTGGCTCAATGAGTCCGAGAACAGTATGTGAAGGAGCAAGTCACGGTTCCACTCTTCATTGGCCGATATGAGGATGAGGTTGTTTGCAATGTGCTTCCCATGGATGCTTGCCATGTTCTCTTGGGCCGGCCTTGGCAATTTGACAAGAAGGCAGTGCATGATGGTTTCACAAACCGGCACTCATTTGATCATAAAGGAAAGAAGATCACCTTGGTGCCTTTGTCGCCTTCGAAAGTCCATCAAGACCAGGTCCAACTTAAGAAGAACCAAGACCAAGACTCTAAAGCTGATAAACCTGAGACCAGTACCAGAAACTCCAACTTCTTTGTCAAAGAAAGTCAGGTAAGGAAGTCTCTTTGCTCTCAAAAGCCATTTCTCTTACTGATTTATAAAGAGTCTCTCTTGGCCTCATCTTCTTCTGACCTTGCACCGGAGATTCTGAGTGAGTTTTTAGGTATCTTGCAGGATTATTCTGATGTGTTTCCAGAAGAAAATCCCAAAGGATTGCCACCGGTGAGAGGCATTGAGCATCAGATCGATCTCGTCCCGGGCGCCTCTCTACCGAACCGCCAGCGTACCGCACCATTCCGGTCGAGACCAAGGAACTGCAGAAACAGATCAAAAACTTGCTTGAGAAGGAATACATCAGAGGGAGTCTCAGTCCCTGTGCCGTGCCTGTTCTACTTGTACCAAAGAAGGATGGCTCCTGAAGGATGTGTGGACTGCCGGGCCATAAACAACATCACGGTAAAGTCTCGACATCCTATCCCTCGTCTTGATGATATGCTTGATGAACTCCATGGTTCTAAGTAGTTTTCTAAGATATATTTGAGAAATGGCTATCTTCAGATTAGGATGAAAGAAGGTGATGAATGGAAAACGGCCTTTAAAACAAAACTAGGTTTGTATGAGTGGCTTGTCATGCCCTTTGGTCTCACTAATGCACCTAGTACTTCCATGCGCCTAATGAATCATGTCTTGAGGTGTTTTATTGGTCATTTTGTTGTGGTTTACTTTGATGACATTCTTATTTACAGCAAAAGCCTTGATGAGCACCAACAGCACTTGAAATCTGTTCTTGAAGTCCTTAGAAAGGAACGTTTGTTTGCTAACCTTGGAAAGTGTTCTTTTGGCACAGATCATGTGGTCTTTCTAGGTTTTGTTGTAGGTGCAGATGGCTTGAGAGTGGACCAGC
Organism: Brassica napus; assembly: GCF_020379485.1. Lineage (NCBI taxonomy): Eukaryota > Viridiplantae > Streptophyta > Magnoliopsida > Brassicales > Brassicaceae > Brassica > Brassica napus. The sequence continues at coordinate 20,069 of NW_026015196.1, forward strand.
AGAAGGTCCAAGCAATCCGGGACTGGCCGATTCCGACCATCATTGGTGAAGTGAGAAGCTTCCATGGCCTTGCCAGCTTCTATAGGCGATTTGTTCAAAACTTCAGTACCTTGGCCGCTCCTCTTACTGAAGTAATCAAGAAGAACGTGGGGTTCAAGTGGGGACCAGCTCAGGAAGAAGCATTCGAAATCCTTAAAGGGAAGTTGACTCACGCCCCTTTACTTGTACTTCAATATTTTTCTAAAGCTTTTGAAATCGAATGTGATGCTTCTGGTGTTGGTATTGGTGCTGTGTTGATGCAGGATAAAAAATCAGTGGCTTATTTCAGTGAGAAGCTTGGAGGAGCTATGCTCAACTACCCCACATACGACCAAGAACTCTATGCCTTGGTGAGGGCCCTTCAAACGTGGCAGCACTATCTTTGGCCTAAGGACTTCATCATCCACACTGATCATCAGTCTCTAAGACACCTTAAGGGTCAGCAGAAGCTCAACAAGAGGCATGCTCGTTAGATGGAGTTCATTGAGACATTCCCTTATGTGATCAAGTACAAACAAGGTAAGGAGAATGTTGTGGCCGATGCATTGTCTCGAAGGTATACTCTTCTCTCAGCCCTTGAAACAAAATTGCTTGGTTTTGAGTTTATCAAAGATTTATACGCATCTGATCAAGATTTCAAAGAGGTTTTCCGAAAATGTTCCAAGGTCGCTTATGGAAAGTATTTTCAAAACTCTGGATTCCTATTCTTTGATAACCGCTTGTGTGTTCCCCAATGTTCCTTGAGGGAGTTGTTTCTCAGGGAAGCTCATGGAGGAGGTCTTATGGGACACTTTGGTGTTAAGAAAACTTACAAGGCGGTTCATGATCACTTCTATTGGCCAAGCTTGATGAAAGATGTGGAACGGATATGTAGCCGATGTGTGGTGTGCAAGAAGTCTAAGTCCAAATCTTCAAACCACGGTTTGTATTCTGCACTTCCTATTCCTTCTCATCCTTGTGTAGACATTTCTATGGATTTTGTGTTAGGATTGCCAAGGTCTAAGTCTGGACTAGATTCAATCTTTGTTGTTGTAGACAGATCTTCGAAAATGGATCATTTCATTCCTTGTCATAAAACTGATGATGCCACACAAGTTGCTGATTTGTTCTTTAGAGAGATTGTTAGATTGCATGGAATGCCTAACACCATTGTATCTGATCGCGATGCTAAGTTCCTTAGTTATTTTTGGAAAACCTTATGGTCTAAACTAGAAACATGATTGATGTTTTTCACAACTTGTCATCCGCAAACTGATGTTTTTCACTCGTCCGAGTTGGAGCTTCAGCATAACCCGCGACCAGATGGCCAAATCAACCGTACTGAAGTTCGTCTTTCCCGTCCTGTTCATCATGCGAAGTCCATCGGTCAAGTCAGTAGTGAAGTTGATCAAGTGGAATCCAAATCCGACCATGGTCTCTCTCTCTTAAGCCATCTCGGCCTAACCGGGGATCGTTCTGATGAACTGATCCGACACTTCGATCAGTTCATGAACTTTGATCAGCCAAATCTCTCTAAGGCATGACTCTTGAGGTTGTCCGAAGACATAGCCACCTTTTGGTCCAGAACAATCCATGAAAATCACCCGTCCTTACATGAAGACCGTACCGGCCGTGTACTGCTCCTTACCGCGGGACGTGCTATCAGTTACACCGAACCTGGACAAGAGTAGCCGAAGAGTTCAAATCGACCAGTCAACATTATTTTCTGTGCTTTGACCAGATATGGTCTTCTATCTATTTTCTATGTCTCCTTTTCATACATTTTTATTTATTATCTTTGACTACAAGTTATATAAGTATGAGAACACATCCTTGAAATAAGATAATCGATTTTCCTTATTCATTTTGAGATTTCTTTCTTTGTTGTTTGATTAGAACATTCTTGTTCCCTTGGTGAGGCTATCTCCAAGAGAATCCCCTTTCTTTGAGCCGGACTTGTTTGTCAAATCAAGCGGCCATTGAGGGTTCTAGTAGTATCATTGGCTCTTACGCATCCCTTTGTGTCACTAAACAATCCATCAGTTCTCTATCTCTTCAGATCGAGTTCATATCATAAGATCCGGTTGAGTGTTCGTTCCTTAGGGTTCTTAAGAGGGTCAGCGTGCTGAGTCCAACGACCAGCGTGCTGAGTCCAACGACCAACTTGCTGATATGTGTACTGATGGACAGCCACAGACGTCATGTGTGTGCTGAAGGACACACACGGACACACACGGACCGCCACAGATGTCCTGTGTGTACTGACGGACACCCACGGATGTCCTGTGTGTGCTGATGTACACCCATGGACGTCCTGTGTGTACTGAACAGACAGCCCACTTGGGCCAAAATCACCCTAACAGTCCACGGGAAGGGCCAGCGTGCTGAGTTCAAGGACCAGCGTGCTGAGTCCAAGGACCAGCGTGCTGATATGTGTACTGAAGGACAGCCATGGACGTCCTCTGTGTGCTGACAGATAGCCACAGACACCCACGGACGTCCTGTGTGTGCTGGCGGACACCCACATACGTCCTTTGTGTACTGAACAGACAACCCACGTGGGCCAAAATCATCAAAACAGTCCACGGGAAGGGCCAGGGTACTGAGTCCATGGACAAAAATGCTGATATGTGAACTGATGGACAGCCACAGACGTCCTGTGTGTGCTGACGGACACACACGGACACACATTGACAGCCACGGACGTCCTGTGTGTGCTGACGGACACACACAGACGTCCTGTGTGTGCTGACGGACACCCACAGACCTCCTGTGTGTGCTGACGGACACACACGGACACACACGGACAGTCACAGACGTCCTGTGTGTGCTGACGGACAGACACAGACGTCCTGTGTGTGCTGGCGGACACCCACGGACGTCCTTTGTGTACTGAACAGACAGCCCACGTGGGCCAAAATCACCCAAACAGTCCACAGGAAGGGCCAGCGTGCTGAGTCCTAGGACCAACGTGCTGATATGTGTACTGATGGACAGCCACAGACGTCCTGTTTGTGCTGACGGACACACACAGACACACACGGACGTCCTGTGTGTGCTGACGGACACCCACTGACGTCATGTGTGTGCTGACGGACACCCACGGACGTCCTTTGTGTACTGAACAGACAGCCCACGTGGGCCAAAATCACCCGACCAGTCCACGGGAAGGGCCAGCGTGCTGATATGTGTACTGATGGACAGCCACAGACATCCTATGTGTGCTGAAGGACACACACGCACACACACGGACGTGCTGTGTTTGCTGATGGACACACATGGACGTCCTGTGTGTGCTGACAGACAGCCACGAACGTCCTGTGTATGCTGGCAGACACCCATAGACACACACGGGCACACACGGACAGCCATAAACGTCCTGTGTGTGCTGACGGACAGCCACTGACAGCCACAAACATCCTGTTTGTGCTGGCGGACACCCACAGATGTCCTGTGTGTACTGAACAGACAGCCCACGTGGGCCAAAATGACCGAAGCAGTCCACGGGAAGGGCCAGCGTGCTGAGTTCAAGGACCAACATGCTGATATGTGTACTGATGAACAGCCACGGACGTCCTGTGAGTGCTGACGGACACAGACGGACACACACGGACACACACAGGCAGCCACGGACATCCTGTGTGTGCTGGCGGACACCCACAGACGTCCTGTGAGTACTCAACAGACAGCCCACGAGGGCCAAAATCACCCGAACAGTCCACGGGAAGGGTCAGCGTGCTGAGTCCAAGGACCAACATGCTGATATGTGTACTGATGGACAGTCACGGACGTCATGTGTGTGCTGACGGACACACACGGACAGCCCCGGACGTCCTTTGTGAGCTGACGGACACACACTAATGTATTGTGTGTGCTGACGGACCCCCACGGACGTCCTGTGTGTACTGAACAGACAGCCCACGTTGGCCAAAATCACCCGAACAGTCCACGGGAAGGGTCAGCATGCTGAGTCCAAGGACCAACGTGCTGATATGTGTACTGATGGACAGCCACAGACGTCCTGTGTGTGCTGACGGACAGACACGGACACGGACACACACGGACAGCCACGGACGTCCAGTGTGTGCTGTAGGACAGCCACAAACATCCACGGACATCCTCTGTGTACTGAACAGACAGCCCACTTGGGCCAAAATCACCCAAACAGTCCACGAGAAGGGCCAGGGTGCTGAGTCCAAGGACCAACGTGCTGATATGTGTACTGATGGACAGCCACGGACGTCCTGTGTCTGCTGACGGACAAACACAGACACACATGGACAGCCACGGACGTCCTGTGTGTGTTGACGGGACACACACGGACGTCCTGTGTGTGCTGACGGACACCCACAGACGTCATGTATGTGCTGACGGACACACACAGACAGTCACAGACGTCCTTTGTGTGCTGACGGACAGCCACAGACGTCCTGTGTGTGCTGACGGACACACACGGACGTCCTGTGTGTGCTGACAGACAGCCGCGGATAGCCACGAACATCCTGTGTATGCTGGTGGACACCCACAGACACACACCGCCACACCCGGACAGCCACAGATGTCCTGTGTGTGCTGACGGGCAGCCACAGACAGCCACAGACGTCATGTGTGTGCTGCCGGACACCCGCGGATGTCCTGTGTGTACTGAACAGACAGCCCACGTGGGCCAAAATCACCCAAACAGTCCACGAGAAGGGCCAGCGTGCTGAGTCCAAGGACCAACGTGCTGATATGTGTACTGATGGATAGCCACGGACATCATGTGTGTGCTGACAGACACAGACAGACACACACGGACAGCCACGGACATCCTGTGTGTGCTGGCGGACACCCACAGACGTCATGTGGGTATTGACCAGACAGCCCACGTGGGCCAAAATCACCCGAACAGTCCAAGGGAAGGGTCAACGTTCTGAGTCCAAGGACCAACATGCTGATATGTGTACTGATAGACAGTCACGGACGTCCTGTGTGTGCTGATGGAGACACACGGACAGCCCCGGACGTCCTTTGTGTGCTGACGGACACACACGGACGTCCTGTGTGTGCAGGCGGATACCCGTGGACGTCCTCTATGCACTGAACAAACAGTCCACGTGGGCCAAAATCACCAAAACATCCACGAGAAGGGCCAGCGTGCTGAGTCCAAGGACCAACGTGCTGATATGTATACTGATGGACAGCCACAGACGTCCTGTGTGTTCTGACGGACTCACATGGACAGCCACGGACGTCCTGTGTGTGCTGACGGACACACATGGACACACATGGACAGCCACAGACGTCCTGTGTGTGCTGACGGACACACATGGATGTCCTATGTGTGCTGACGGACACCCACGGACGTCCTGTGTGTGCTGACGGACACACACAGACAGTCACGGACGTCCTGTGTGTGCTAACGGAGAGCCACAGACAGCCCCGGACGTCCTGTATGTGCTGGCAGACACCCACGGACGTCCTGTGTGTACTGAACAGACAGCCCATGTGGGCCAAAATCTCCCAAATAGTCCCCGGGATGGGCCAGCGTGCTGAGTCCAAGGATCAACGTGCTGATATGTGTACTGATGGACAGCCACAAACGTCCTGTGTGTGCTGATGGACACACGCGGACAGACACGAACACACATGGACAGCCACGGATGTCCTGTGTGTGCTGGCGGACACCCACAGACGTCCTGTGTGTACTGAACAGACAGCCCACGTGGGCCAAAATCACCCGAACAGTCCACGGGAAGGGTCAACGTGCTGACTCCAAGGACCAACGTGCTGATATGTGTACTGATGGACAGCCACGGATGTCCTGTGTGTTCTGATGGACAGACACGGACACACACGGACACACACGAACAGCCACGGACGTCCTGTGTGTGCTGACGGACAGCCACGGACAGCCATGGACGTCCTGTGTGTGCTGGCGGACACCCACGGATGTCCTTTGTGTACTGAACAGACAGCCCACGTGGGCCAAAATCACCCAAACAGTCCACGAGAAGGGCCAGCGTGCTATGTCCAAGGACCAACGTGTTGATATGTATACTGATGAACAGCAACAGACGTCGTGTGTGTGCTGACGGACACACACGGACACACATGGACAGCCACGGACGTCATGTGTGTTCTGACGGACACACACGGACGTCCTGTGTGTGCTGACAGACACCCACGGACGTCCTTTGTGTGCGGACGGACACACACGGACACACACGGACAGTCACGAACGTCCTGTGTGTACTGAAATGCAGCCCACTTGGGCCAAAATCACCCAATCTGTCACGCCCCCAATCCTGGAAAGGATTTGTCGGGACGGCCATGGTTCGAGGAAACGTACCAGCCAGTCTTAGGACATCAAGGCAAGCGTTCCATGGTCGAGAAAGAAGGTTAAGAACATAAGGAAACTTAGACTTAACCTTATATAAGCTAAGAGAAAGCTAGGACGAGTAAGACGGTAACTGGATCAGCTCCAGGTCAACGAAGCTAGGTTTAGTTCACTCCAGCTCAGTCCCTACTAAATCAGCTCCATTAGCTGGACTAGTAGCTCACTCAGCTGAGGCAGCTGAGAGTCAGCTCACCTCAGCTAGACGGACTGTTCGGGTTTTAGGCCGATGTTCCGGGTCTGGGTCAGTGGCGGGCTGTGAGGTCCGGCCATGAGGCCATGGGCTGTTGGGTCTTAGGACAAGGCCGTGGGCTAAGTCCAGGAGGCTTGGGGCGTGGGTTGGGCTTATGACCGACCCCAAACCCAATCAGAAAGGGCGATGGGATGCAAGTGGCCGAGGGGGCACAACCCCTGGCCGATGGTGCCCGTTCGATAGCAAGTCGTGCCTGTTCGTGGGGCAAGACTTACCCCCTCGTTTTCTATAAATATGGGGCCTCTCCTGTTGGTTTCATTATCCAATTCCAGAGTAAAATACTCAGAGAAAAACATAGAGAGAGAGAGAGAGTCTCGGCAAAGAGATCGGCCGGAAAAAGGCCGGTCGTGGTGGTTTTGTATCTCCGGCAAGGAGAACGGTTTAAGAGAGAGGAGGCCGTGTGGTTATGAATACCCAAGGCATAGAGAAAGGTCTGGAGAAGGACTCCAAAGCCGTGGTTTAGTCAGATATGTCACGCCCCCAATCCTGAGTAGGATTGTTGGGACGGCCATGGTTCGAGGAAACGTGCAAGCCAGTCCTAGGACATCAAGGCAAGCGTTCCATGGTCGAGAAAGAAGGTTAAGGACATAAGGAAACTTAGACTTAACCTTATACACGCTAAGAGACAGCTAGGACGAGTAAGACGGTAGCTGGACGAAGTGTACGAGTAGCTCGGCCAGCTCAAGGAAGCTAGGTTCAGTTCACTCCAGCTCAGTCCCTACTAGGTCAGCTCCACTAGCTGGACTACTAGCTCACTCAGCTGAGGCAGCTGAGAGTCATCTCATCTCAGCTAGATGGACTGTCCGGGCTTTAGGCCGATGGTCTGGGTCCGGGTCAGTGGCGGGCAGTGAGGTCTGGCCATGAGGCCATGGGCTGTTGGGTCTTAGGACAAGGCCCTGGGCTAAGTCCAGGAGGCTTGGGGCGTGGGTTGGGCTTGTGGCCGACCCCAAATCCATCAGAAAGGGCGAAGGATGCAAGTGGCCGAGAGGGGACCCCTTGGCCGATGGTGCCCATTCGCTAGGAAGTCATGCCTGTTCGTGGGGCAAGACTTACCCCCTCGTGCTATAAATATGGGGGCTCTCTGGTCGATTTCATTATCGAATTCCAGAGTAAAATACTCAGAGAGAACCGTAGAGAAAAGAAGAGAGAAAGAGGGAGTTCCGGCCAAGAGAAAGGCCGATTGTGGTGGTGTTTGTGTTCCGGCGACTGATCGTTTGAGAACTAACTCCCTTGAGACTACTCCGGTCAAGAATGGGAGATCAAGACAAGGAGAAGAGCATGGAGAACCCAGACGTGGTTCACAAGGAACTAAGGATGGTTCTGGTCAAGCCAAGGAGCCGTGAAGGCTTGGTCAGTGAGAGGCTGTGTAACGTGTGGTTAGATGATACTAGGGATGAACTAGTGATTGTCTATGAGACTGTTAAGAAGTTGTGTATTGAATCTCATGTTCTAATAATACAAAGTTTATACATTGTTTTCCCGCTGTGCAATGTTCCTTTGTTTATGAACCTCATATTCGAATATGACTTAAAATGGATCAAACAAGCAAAGAAAATAATAAATACGCATTCGTATCCAGTTGGGTCAAGAGACAAGGAACGGGGTCTTACAAGATAAGGTCAGTGGTACCACCGACATCATCGGCTAAGACAATCGGACAGTCCGAACCGCTCTAGCCATGGGCGTTTTGGATTGTGTCCTATTCTTCTTCTTTCTTTTCATCCAATTCTTCTTCAACTCCTTCTGTACATTTGCTTTCCCCTTTTGATGTGTTGGATTGTTTATAACCGTGGTTCTGGTAGAGTAATGCGGTCGCGGTCCATAACCAACACACACGGACACACATGGACAGCCACGGACGTCCTGTGTGTCTGACGGACACACATGGACAGCCACGGACGTCCTGTGTGCTGACGGACACACACGGACGCCTGTGTGTGCTGACAGGACCCCACAGACATCCTGTGTGTGTACCTGACGGACCACACGGACAGTCACGGACGTCCTGTGTGTGCTGACGGACAGCCACGGACGTCCTGTGTGTGCTGGCGACACCCACGACGTCCTTTGTTACTGAACAGACAGCCCACGTGGGCCAAAATCACCCAAACAGTCCCCGGGAAGGGCCCAGCGTGCTGAGTCCAAGGACCAACGTGCTGATATGTGTACTGATGGACAGCCACGGACGTCTTGTGTGTGCTGACGGACACACACAGACACACACACGGACGTCCTGTGTGTGTGACGGACACCCACGGACGTCCTGGGTGTGCTGATGGACACCCACGGACGCCTTTGTGTACTGAACAGACAGTCCACGTGGGCCAAATCACCCGAACAGTCCATGGGAAGGGCCAGCGTGCTGATATGTGTACTGATGGACAGCCACAGACATCCTGTGTGTGCTGATGACACACACGAACAACACACGACTTCTGTCCTGTGGCTGATGGACACCATGGACGTCATTTGTGTGCTGACAGACAGCCACGGACCCACAAAACGTCCTGTGTATGCTGGCCAGACACCCACAAACAACACGGGCACACACGGACAGCCATAGACGTCCTGTGTGGCTGACGGACACCACTAACATCCACAAACGTCCTGTGTGTGCTGGCGGACCCCCACAGACGTCCTGTGTGTACTGAACAGACAGCCCACGTGGGCCAAAATGACCCAAACAGTCCCACGGAAGGGCCAGCGTGCTGAGTCCAATGACCAACGTGTTGAGTTCAAGGACCAACGTGCTGATATGTGTACTGATGAACAGCCACGGACGTCCTGTGAGTGCTGACGGACACAGCGGACACACACGGACACACACAGGCAGCCACAGACATCCTGTGTGTGCTGGGCGGACACCCACAGACGTCCTGTGAGTACTC
>NW_026015197.1:0-38129 GCF_020379485.1 Brassica napus
TTTGAGGGACGTGGTCGACCTGGTCCAAACTCAGGTGGTAGACGAAGTGTCTCAGCTTCAAACCGAGATGACGCTTCGACGGCTTTCGACCAACTTGTCCCGTTTCGAATCAACGAAATCGTTGAAATCCGTAAGTTCTTTTTTTTTTAAAGTTCAATTCATTTATTTCTTGGTTTAAATTTCTAATTTGGCTTTTTTCTATTCAGTCGGTTCCAAAGAAGAGGGACGTTTGTTCGGTTTGGGTCGTCGCATCCGGTCGGTTCCTCCTTCTTCTGCACCACCGCCCTTTGTTGATCAGAAGTACTTACGGCTCAGTTGAAGGACAAAGATGATCGAATATCTTTGTTGGAGACCCAGATGGCGGCTCAACAGGCGGGCTATGAGGCACAGAGGAGGCTGAACCAGCAAATGATGGAGATGATGCAGAGGATGTACCCGAACGAGGTGTTCCCGGACGTGCCAGACCCGTAGTTTTTTTTTTCCCCAATCTCGGAATGTTTTTATTTTTATTTGTGAAACTTTGAATATTAATTATATGATTTCAATTTTACTTTTAATTTCATATTTTCGAATTTAAATTTCAGAAATTTATTTTTCAAAAAAATTAATATTTTTTACATTCCGAGGAAATTAATTATATTTTTCACTAGATCGATCGATGCGTTTTTGAACAAAAACGCATCGATCGATCCGTTTTTTTTTTAAAATATCGAGGGACATTTCCCTCGGAATTTTCCGAGGGACAACTCCCTCGGAAAATTCCGAGGAACGGATCCCTCGGAATATACCGAGGGAACAGTTCCTCGGTATAAACCGAGGAAAAAGTCCGTCGGTATACTCCTATCGATCGATGTATATATGTCCAAACACGCATCGATCGATGAAATTATCCCGACGAAGTTCTACCTCGGTATATTCCGAGGACTTTTCCGACAAACAAGGGATCCTCGGAATTTCCTCGGAAATTTATTCCTCGGAATTCCGTCGGAAAATTCCGAGGGAGGGATCAGAGGAAAAAAGAAATCCGAGGAATTATTTCCGACGACGTGTTTCGTCGGAATTTCGTCGGAATATCGTTCCGACGAAATTCCGACGATTTTTCCCTCAGAATCCTTGATGTTTTCTTGTAGTATTGTCAACTGTTCTCATTATGCTTGCTCTCTCTTCTCTGAATGTAAGGCATTAACGAGTAAGGGGCTGCATCAATCCTATCCTCTCCGACCTTTTTGCACATATCTGCACATATGACATTGAAAAACAGAGTGCATGAGGGTGAAAATAAAGGCTTAGGTACAAGGTTGGAACTAGCTAAAGATGAGCTAGCCACTCAGGATCAGCAAGATTGGTAAAAAGAATAAGAAGCCCTGAGCGTGGGTCTCGTTTCCCTGATCTAGTGCCCATAACAAGAAGAAATTCAGTCAGGATTAGGTTCAAGTTAGGTGGAGTTTAGTCTACCCAGTGTAACCTGATCGGATGAGAGCTTCTGGAGAATCAAATGAGATAAGTCAGAGGGTGTTCCAGGTCCAAGTGTGGGTCTTTCATCACTGCTAAGGTCACTGGATAAGAATGTTAGAGCACGAGGTGGTTAAGAGAATATATCACAAGGTCCTAATTCCCACAAGAGTTTTAGCTGACTCGATTCTAAACTGACTCAATAAAACATCCAAATGACATAAGGACTGACTCAAAAACAAAGAATAAAGTTTCAGCACACAGTGCTTCCCCCAGACTTAATTTACACCATCCCTGGTGTGAAATGAATCTGAGGTCCGCCTAAAATCAACATAAGGCATAAAAATAAAACATAAAAATAAAGAGTTCAGATGGATAGAACAATGGATAGAGAATAGTCCTCGCGGACTCAGTCGGACTCGCCGCTCTCGGCTGGATCAAACGAACGTCTGTTGCGCGAGCGATGAACCTCCTCGGTCGAAGTGCCTGTTCCCATAGGCGCCTTTCCTGGTCTGTGTGATCGTGGAGTCTGCTCTGCTGGAGGCTGTCGCTGGTTACTTCCGCCAATGCAGCCTCCAGTGATGAGATGGAGGATCCTCTGCATGAGGCTGTTGTTCTTCCGCTGCGAGTCAACCATCCAGCGTCGGTAAGCCTGATCATCGGTCACATCAGCCAGCTCTCCGAGGTCGTATGACGGTTCAGCTTCTGGGGTGATGTCCTCAACATCTTCCATGTCCGCGTCAGGGACTGCAGCACGTGGATCAGTGCAAAGGAGCTCAGGTGGAGGGAGGAAGCGTATGTTGTCGAACACGCTGAACCTGGTGATCTCGGGGTGAGGCAGTTTGGTGAACAGTTGGGTACCGGCCTTATCAAAGAAGCTGTAGGTCTCTTCATCACGCATGATGTGGCATGCCATAAGGTACTTGATGTCAAGGTACTGAACCTCTTTGTTGACGCTGTACTTGCCGAGATCAATGCTGAAATGCTTGAAGAGCGGTGTAAGCAAGCTACCGCTTATGTCCTTCTTGTTCGAACCGTGCATAAGACACTGCCTCCTCTCGCAGATCATGGTCATGAAGTTGAAACCGGGGTTCGTTTTGACCTTTTGAATTGGAATGCCGGACCCAGAAGCTCGGATTTCATCCTCAATACCAGCGTACAGAGTTTGCAGCTCCCCGTTGGTGACCTTTGAGGTGAGATCTTTAGCGAACAGGAGGTTTGAGATGATCTTTGCAATGACCCGAAGCGCCGGGTTCCTGATCTGCGACTGGTAAGCCTTTCCGGGTGTAAAGTTCCCATTCGCAATGCAATCCCAAAAGGCTTTAGAAGGAGAGAATTTTTCGCGACCGCTACTCCTTTCGGTTCAGTGGCTGTCTCATAGATCTCATTGAGCTTGTCGAGGGACAAGGAGCAGTACTCTCCATCGGCCATGAAAGAGAATGAGCAGTTGGCGTAAGAGGGTGCATTGGAATCCTCGTACGTGATCGTGGCGGTGGCGAGCACTTGGCGAGCAAGGTCTGGGTTGAGCTCATGTGTTGTATAGCACAGAGGAGCTATCCCTATGGCGTGTAGCGTCTCGAACACGTCCTCGTCGATCCCAAGATCAGCCAGAGTCTCCGCGTGGCAGAAACGAGTGGGTAACATGTCAACCCGGAGGAGGGCGTTGTAATGCGCTGCTGTTCCCTTATCCCATCCCTCGCAGTTGAAGTCCAAGAGCAGTGGGCTGTCGAGATCAATCGGTTCACCCTCTTGTTCACGGGGCCATGGGTAGGTCGCAGAGGTTTGTTGTTGTGCTTGCGGGGTGGCGTACTGCTCGTGCAGGTCGCTCGCGTTCTCTTGGCTGATTGCTTAGTGCGTGCCATCTGCAAAGCAAACAAAAGAAAGCTTTAGTTCTGTTATGCGCACAGAGAAATGGAATAGAACAATTTCCATCCCTCCTTATGCAAACCGTAATTTGCCTTGGCACGACAACCAACAAATCGAAAATCAACCCAATAACTCCATTCAACTATCCACAAACCGAATCCAAACAGTCCTATCAATTGCAAATCGCAAATGTGAAATGAATCATGAGTTCATCTTCTAAATCAACCCTAACAGCAAAGGGAAAATCGAAATCAATGTAGTACAACAAGGATCGATCTATTGAAGCGGTTAGAATGATGAACTTTGCAAACTGAGTATTGCGATTTGGATGAGGATTGTCGAGCCTCTTACCTGTAGAAACTGGTGAAATGAACTGCAAAAACAGAGAGAACTCGAAATTCCAAACAAGTGAGAAGCAAAAACCACTTAAAACGGTTGAGAGACAAAGATTTGGTGGTCGCTTAAAAATCGCAAGGGGAAGGGTCAGTGTACGGCGCAGTGAAAAAGGGGGAAAGTGGAAGGGTGGAGCCTTAAATAGGCAAAGCCCTAACTGCCCTTCCCTTTTTTTTATGTATAATTTTTTTTTTTTGGTTCGGAACACTTACCTGGAACAGGCAATGGGTTGTTCTACCAGAAGAACAGTCCTTGGTTGTTCTGACTGAAGTGTCCGATTTTTTTTTTTTTTTTTTTTTTGGCCTACAAAATAAATCTGAAAAGAAATAAAATAGACTATAGAAAACAATGTACACACTAACCAGTGGGTTGCCTCCCACCAAGCGCTTGGTTAAAGTCATTAGCTTGACTTGGATCAGCCGATCAGGCTGATGGGGGATCGCTTAGGGGAATTTCTTCGCCCTCTGCGATAGTGGAGTCAGCAAGGTAATGCTTTAAGCGCTGCCCGTTCACTACGAACTCGTCTCCTTTTCTGTCCAGTAACACAACAGCTTCGTAGGGTCGAACTTCCTTAATAGTGAAGGGTCCGGACCATCTAGACTTCAGCTTGCCTGGGAACAACCTCAACCTTGAATTGAAAAGCAAGACCTTATCGTTTGGTTCAAATGTCTGGCAATGATGCGCTTGTCATGGTATGCCTTGGTCTTCTCCTTGTAAATTTTGGAGCTTTCATAGGCGAGGTGCCTTATCTCTTCCAGCTCATGGATTTGGATCATGCGTCGCTCGGTTGCTGGCTTGATGTCGAAATTCAGTAACTTGACTGCCCATGCAGCTTTGTATTCGAGCTCGACAGGGAGGTGACATGCTTTACCGTAGACCAGGTGATAGGGAGTTGTTCCCAGCGGCGTTTTGTAGGCTGTTCTGTAGGCCCATAATGCATCGTCCAGCTTAAGTGACCAATCCTTTCGTGAAGTGTTGACAGTTTTTTGGAGAATGCTCTTGATCTCCCTATTGGAAACCTCAACCTGTCCACTCGTCTGCGGATGATAAGCGGTTGCCACCTTGTGTTTCACTCCATTATTTTTCAAGAGGCCCTGAAATGCCTTGTTGATGAAGTGTGTTTCACCATCGCTAATGACGACTCGAGGCACTCCAAATATCGGAAAGATGATGGAGCTGAACATCTTAGTCGCCACTTTTGCATCATTAGTAGGGCTTGCTATCGCTTCTACCCACTTAGATACATAGTCAACGGCGACGAGGATGTACTCGTTCTTGAAGGATGAAGGGAATGGTCCCATGAAATCGACTCCCCAACAGTCGAACACCTCAACCTCTAGAATGTAATTCTGAGGCATCTCATTCCTCTTGCTGATGTTCCCAAGTCGTTGGCATGCATCGCACCTGGCTATGTAGGCTTGAGCATCCCTGAACATAGTTGGCCACCAGAAACCTGCTTGAAGGATTTTGGAAACCGTTTTGAATGTAGCGAAGTGGCCTGCGTAAGATGAACCATGGCAGTGATGTAGGATTCCTGGAATATTTGCCTCTGGAACACACCTTCTGAACAAGCCATCCTTGCCATGTCTGTACAAAAACGGTTCATCCCAAACATAACGCCTCGCCTCCCTTAAAAATTTCCTCTTGTCGTTTCCAGTGAACTTAAGGGTTGCTTTTCAGCAGCAAGAAAATTCGCAATCTCAGCAAACCACGGGAGGTGAGAATACTGCTTTTGGATCACGGCGACTGGATGTTCCGCGACGTGATAACAATCGGATCTCCTTCCCAGAGGTTGTTCCGCGATGCTAGAGCAGTCAGATGCGATTCGCAGAGGTTGTTCCGCGAAACGCAGACCAATCGCATTGACGTGTTCCACTGGGTGTTCTTCATCAAGAGTTGTGTCGTCATCAATCTTCATTCTGGACAGATGGTCTGCAACCCCATTCTTGACTCCTCTCTTATCCTTTATCTCAAGATCGAATTCTTGGAGGAGAAGAATCCACCTTAACAACCTCGGTTTCGCATCTTTCTTTGTGAGCAGATACTTAAGAGCAGCATGGTCTGTGTGCACAATCACCTTAGATCCCACCAGGTAGGATCTGAACTTCTCGAATGCAAAAACAATAGCCAGGAGTTCTTTCTCTGTTGTGGCGTATCTGCACTGAGCTTCATCCATAGTTTTGCTCGCGTAATAGATCACATGAAGTTTCTTATCCTTGCGCTGCCCAAGTACTGCTCCAACTGCAAAGTCGCTTGCATCAGTCATGATTTCGAAGGGGAGATCCCAGTCTGGCGGTTGCACAACAGGTGCACTGACTAGAGCTCCTTTGATGGTGTGGAACGCAGAAAGACACTCACTGTCGAAATCGAACTTGATCTCCTTACAGAGCAGTCTGGTGAGTGGTTTCGCTATCCTTGAGAAGTCCTGGATAAACCGTCTGTAAAACCCAGCGTGACCTAAGAAACTCCTGATAGCTTTCACATTTGTTGGTGGTTGCAAACTCATCATCACCTCGATCTTTGCCTTATCCACCTCAATTCCTTTCTCGGAGATCTTGTGCCCCAGAACAATCCCATCTGTGACCATGAAGTGGCACTTCTCCCAGTTGAGCACGAGATGTTTCTCCTCACACCTTTTTAGTACCCTGCACAAGTTTGACAAACAGACATTAAAGGAGCTTCCATAGACGCTGAAATCGTCCATGAAAACTTTCATAATGTCTTCGATCAGGTCAGTAAAGATTGACATCATGCAACGCTAAAATGTTGCTGGCGCATTGCACAGGCCAAATGGCATTCTCTTGTAAGCGTACGTTACGTAGGGGCAGGTGAACGTCGTCTTCTCCTGATCGTCTGGATGGATAGGGATCTGAAAGAAACCTGAATAACCATCTAAAAAACAGTAATATGGGTGGTTAGCCAATCTCTCAAGCATTTGATCAATAAAAGGGAGTGAGAAGTGATCCTTTCTAGTTGCTGCATTTATTTCCTGAAATCAATACACATGCGATGTCCTGTCACTGTCCTAGTAGGGATCAATTCATTCTTTTCATTTGTGATAACAGTGATCCCACCTTTCTTAGGTACTACATGAACAGGGCTGACCCATTTACTATCAGATATGGCATAGATTACACCTGCTTCAAGAAGTTTCATAATCTCTTTTTAACGACATCTTTTAGATTTGGGTTTAACCTCCTCTGATGTTCGACAGAAGTCATTGATTCATCTTCTAGGTGTATTCTATGCATGCATAAATCAAGTGAAATGCCAGGTATGTCAGCTAGCGAATATCCTAATGCCTTACGATATTTCCTAAGCTCACACAAAAGCAATGCAGTTTCCACATTATTTAGCTCAGCATTGACAATGACAGGATATGTGGAATTCGGACCTAAGAAAGCATACCTGAGCCCCTTGGGAAGGGGTTTTAGCTCAACCTTGGGAGCTTTAAGCTCGCTTCAGGGATCCTCTGGTTGGTTCGACAGAACAGGCGAGTTCGGTGTAGGGGTCGCTCTAGATGGAGTGGTTTCGACCCTGTTGCTCTCCTCCCCCAGACTTAAACTTGCTACCATTCTTCCCATACTCCTAGCGGAGTCAAGCATCTTGGCATACCCATCTGCATCAATGTTCACGACACTCTGCTCGGCCTCGGCTCGCACTAGTGCAAGCTCCAGTGGGTCTTGGTAAGAATCTCCTCGATCATTCCTTCTCGAGGTTGGAGCGGATCAATCCCTTCATCAACCTCAAAGGTCTGCCCATCCAACATCGGCTTCTTTAGCAACTCATCCATCTCGAACTGCATAACTATGTCTCCAAGATTCAAATCAATCTTCCCCTGTTGCACATCAATGATGGCTCCAACAGTACATAAGAATGGTCTTCCCAAGATGAGAGGATCTTTAGACTCTTCTTCCAGTTCTAGAACAACGAAGTCTGCTGGAACAGAGGTGTTCCCGACCTTTACATGGAGATCCTCTGGAATACCAACCGGGGATTTGACTGATCTATCTGCGAATACCAATGACATCTTAGTTGGTTTGAAATGCGTGTATCCTAGACGTCGAGCCACAGAGTAAGGCATGAGATTCACGCTGGACCCAAGGTCAACCAAAGAGCATGCAAAAACTGTCTTCCCAATCTGGATAGAGAGGACAAATTTGTCGGGGTCTCCTCGCTTCTTTATCTGCCTGTTCTGAAGAACTGCGCTGCACTCCTTGGAAACCGTCATGAACTCGCTCTCCTCTGATATTTTTCCTGAGATCAATCCCTTCATAAAGCTGCGCATGGAGGGCATCATCTGCATTGCATCCATCAAGGGGAGTCGGACGGTTAGGTCCTCCAGCATCTTCCTGCACTAAATTTCCTCTTTGTCCTTACGAGTGGCCCTTGCTGGAACAGGGTAAGGGACCTTAGGAATGTATTCGCGAGGAGGAACAGCCTCTGGGATCGGGCGCACCGCTTCAGCTGGTTGTTTGGCCCTGGCGAACTTGTTTCAAGTGCTGGTTATGTATTCCTCTCATCTGCCTGATCGGCTGGCAGTTGTTCCGACTCTTTCTGCTTCCCTTTCTCAGCCGCGGTAAACCTCCTCCTTTCTGGCTCGGAGAGTTGCTTCCTGCTCCTCAGCTGAACCGCATTGCACTCCTTGGGGTTTTTGTCTGTTTTACCAGGTAGAGTACCTTGCTGCCTCTTGACACTCTCAGCAGTCTGAGCTATCTGAATGTCCATCTGTCTCATATAGCTTGCGACATTATCGTACTTGGTGCTCAAATCTCCGAACATATGGTTCATTCTGGTATTGATCTCGGTAGTGACCTGGTTCAGAGCTTTCCCTTGGAGCTGTTGTCCTTGGAGGAGTTGCTGCAACATGGTTTTAGTTTCATCTTGCGGAACGGCGACAGGGGCGGAAGTAGTAGCGACCTGATTGTTCTGGTGGTTCTGCATTTGAGGTTGATTGTTCTGTGGTTTGCTTAGAACATAAGTTCGGGGTTGATAGTTCTTCTGATACCCCGCATACTGACCTTGGTTGCTCTGCGCCGGACCAACTGGTTTGTCCTGCTTAGCCAGAAAAGCTGTGGATTGTTCCTTACGTTAGGGTTTGGGTGGGAATTCTTCAGCTGCCACCCTTGCCCATTTACGTAGCTCACTTCCTGCTGATCGTCTCCTGCTTTTTCAGCTTCCAACGCCTTGTCGCCTGCGCTCTTCTCAGGAGTTGCTTCTTCCATTATGAAAACCTGGCTCTAGTTTCCCTTAAGCAGTTGGTCCACCTTTGCCGCTAGGTCATCTATACTGTTCACACTTTTGGAGCGATCATGCTCCTTGTTCTTATTGAGTGAACTCGAAGCCATATTCTCAATGAGCGCGAACGCACCAGGTGTGGTTTGAGTCATGAAGTCTCCGTTACTAGAGGAATCAAGGGTGTTCCAGAACTCATAGCTCTCTCCATCGTAGAACACCTCCAATATGTAATCGTCATCAAACCCATGGTGTGGGCACTCTCTCTGGTACTCTTTGTACCTTTCCCAAGCTTCATGAAAAGGTTCATCAGATTTCTGCTTGAAGTTGGAGATTCTATGCCTCAGAACCGCAGTTTTGGACTTGGTGTAGAAGTGACTCATGAATGCTGATCGAACCTGGTCCCATGAGGTTAGAACCGGTTGGGAGAGATTGCAGCCAACGAGAAGCTTTCCCTTCGAGAGGAATGGGAACAGCGTGCATTTGACATAATCCGGTGGCACTCCATTAGAGCGAGAAAAATTGCAAATCCTCTCAAAGGCCTCTATGTGATCCATTGGTATGTCTGATGTGAGGCCACTGAACGTGCTCTTCTGTACCAGACCTATCAGTGCAGGTTTGATCTCATAATCTTGTCGAGTACAGGGTGGAGGGTTGATGGGAGAGCGGTTTGTAGTGAAGTTCCGCGGAAGGTTTCGCTCCCCAATAAGAGCACCACGCTCCTCTCGCGCGGCGTTCTCTGCTGCTTGTTCATGAGCAGCTTGTTGTTCATTTTGGATGGTTTGTTGCATCTGCTGCATCTGCTGTTGCTGATTCTGCATTTGTTGTTGAATGAGTGCCAATGCAGCAGTGAGGTCATCCATATTGCCGTGATCACCCATGTTGGTGTCGGTTGTTCTTGGCTGTTGGTGGTTATGTCTTTCTAATCTTGCGAGTTCGTCGTTGGTCAGTTGATGTAGTGGTCCTTGTGCGTTGCTCCGAGTATGTCTACTGGTCATGCACTTGGATCATCTGTTCCAACAAAGAAGTAGAGCAAGTTAGATATCTCAGAATAAATATTAAACCGAAAAATAAAGGTAAAAGCTTAGTCTCCGTCGCAACGGCGCCAAAACTTGATACACTAAAAATGAATCCTTGCTACTGTCAAGTTAACAGTGGTAATTGTAATATTTGAGATTCAATCCAGAGGACCAGTTTACTCTTTACTCTTATGAGTTCAATAATAAGCTGAGAAACAAGTGGGGTTTTGAGAATTAATTGTGACGCAAGTAACTAGAATACATGGATGGTTCAAATTCAATTTAAATGAAGCCGGCTTAGGGTTATTAATCGGGTGTCAATGCTATCAATGATAGTCGTTCGATACACCTTTCAGTCCGTCGATTGATGCAACTATGGAGTTGTCGATCGACGTCCCATCTAGCAAGCTTTAGCGAGCGGGTTTGAACGTGTTTACTTAGTTTAACTAAATCAGTTGTCGCTTGTTTCTAGCAATCCTAGCACAATATGAATTAAATCATACAAAGGACCATGCTTTCGCTTGCGCCCAATTATCTAAGAACATGGTCCTAGTTAACTACTCTAGAACACAAGCATTAAAGGCAATTCAATTGATGGATATCCAGACAACTTAGCAGTTCTATATTTTGGGCTAATCCCTCATGACTATTTGAACCTTAAACTTAACAAGATGAACTACTCAGACATAGCAAAGCAATTCATAGCAAATAACATAAAGGAATTCATAAATAAATTAAGGTCAGAAATACTGGAGTTCCAATACAAATCTCTGAAGGAGTCTTGGATCTTCTTTCTAAATCTACTAAAAACCTTTGTTGTATGAAACTAGAGAATATGAATAGTGTGTAAAAAGCGTGTGTTCCTAGAACAAAATGGCAGAGCACATAAATATTAGGTTAAAAGTCGGCCAGGGGTATTTCCATAATTATGTCTTGACTTGGGTTTTAAGCCGGCTGGGATTTGCGCACTTCGCTGTCGATCGATGGCACATAGTGTGCATCGATCGATGGTGGACTCTGAATGTCGACCTCGAACTTGTTCGATGGTCAGCTTCGAGCTTCCTCACATTTTATATCTAAAATGCACCCAAATCACCACTTTTCTCCAAATCATCCATGAACCTGTAAAAGTTCTCAAAGGACTCCAAAACAACATAGTTAGTTCCTAAAACATCTATATACCATGGTTGAAAGTGGGTAAAATTCATAGTATATCAATAAGCATGCAATGCCCTCTATTCTAAAGCACGCTGGACTCATATGTTGAGTGCATTAGCCTTTGATTTCTCTTCCTACATTGTCTTATGTTGTTATTCTGAGTTTCATTTCCATAGGAGATGACAATGACAACGGTTACAGCTACATTTAAAAAGGCACACAAATTCACCACCTTTTATTCCAAGCTCAAAGTCTCAAACTTTTTACAATCTACACGGTTCGATTGATGGTTCATTAAGAGAAACCTTTGTTGCGACGAATCACCCAGCTGGATTAGTCATAATTCACAAGACTTGCATGATCGAAATTTTACAACTTTGGGGTTTTTTTGGATTCAAGTGTATATAGGAAATATGATTTAATGATTTTAAAATGAACATTTTGTATGGTCTGGTTTGGGTTTAAATATTTTTCTCATAATCATTCAACCAAATAAGTCATTCTATTTAGATGCTTTGAAACGAAATCATCAATTAAAGATTTAACATCTAATTCTTTCAAAATTGTTCTCAATTGCTATTAAATCTAACTCATGTAACTTTTTGTGACATAGATGCTTTTAGGTATTTGAAATGCTTCAATTTTGAAAAAAAAAATCTCCATAATAAATAGTAATAAGAACAGTGTGTAAACTTTTATATGTAGCTGTAGTATTTGGAAAACTATCAAATTCTATAAAAAAAATTCAAAACATCACTTACATTTATCTTCTTACTTGATAAAAGTTATTTAAGAATCTTAACCTCAAGAGAAAAGTCACGTCAATTAACATCTAATCAATTTTCAGTTTTTAAACTATTTTCTACAAAATTAAAACATGATTTTAAAATCTCATCACCATGCATTTTCAACTTATTAGAATCAAATTGCAAACCAAATATAGTTTGATATAATGTATTAATGTGTATTTTTCAAATATTTATCAAGTGAACTAATAGAATCCCCTAGACATTATTTACCAAGTGATTTGTATATGTGTCATCATTACAATCACTCTAAGAGAAAAATGCTGACATGGCTTTGGAAAATGTAACATGACACTAACCTAATTGTGACATTTACAATTTTCCTCGTAAAGTTCTATATATTTTAATAAGGTTTTTAAATATGGTAGTACCTATTACTTCTAGATCATCATTAATGTTAATTTTCTATATAAGTATTTATTTTTGGAAAGATTATTAAAATATATTAAAACTAATAACTCATATATCACTATTAAATTATATATATATTACATTTAATAAAAATAAACTAAATAGTAAATGTAGTTACGAATATTTTTTTACAGTAACTTATATCATATTTTGTATAAACATACATTTTATGCAAATTAATTGTAAATATTCATCAACAAATACAAAACTAAAGAAACACTAATCAAATATTTTTTGATTGGTAAATGATTAAAATTTTAATTTAATTTATAGGTTCACTAGGTTAATTAAAAAATTGATTTTTCTTAGTTTAACATATTTCAACTAAAACAAACAAAAATTCAAAATTTATTAGAATATATATATATGGTAAAAGATAGATTTAAAATAAAGAGCAATTAAATGTAATATAATATAACCAAAAAATATATTATAAAATAAAATCAAATTGAAGTAGTTAAACCAAATCAAAAGAAATAAGAGTACAAAATACGGTTATGATTTTTTTTCAAATTGTTGAAGTTAAAATATAAAAATAAATATGTCCAAATACAAATATAAATTTTCTTTTAAATAAAAATAATACATAAAAAATTATTGTTTCTGCACATTGTGCAGAGAAAACTCCTAGTGGTCTATTATATAACATGTTCTTGAATCAATGTTTCATGTATAGATAATATAGTTTCATTACTATTAGTTACCAAACTTCCTTTTTCTACAAATAACACGTGTTTGAATAACAACTGATTCAATACCAATTTTATCAACAATTTCTTTTGCTTTCATCATAGCATCAACAATCTCAGTTTCAATATATTTCTAAAAAATAAGAAATCAATCCACTTACTTTGGTCATTGCAACATCAAATTGCTACCTTTGACTGTAATCGTTAACTAACCATTTTCACTACATGCAATATGTCAAACTAAATAATACTAGATAATATAAATTCAAATTACTAAGCTCTTTTATTGCTAAAGATTTTGCTTCATTTTGGATCAAAGGATCAATTATAATTTGGATCAAAGTATCAATTATCATTTTCACTCATTTCAAATAAAGCTTCTCGTATATCTATAATCTGAAATCTTATGGCTTTAATTCTTTAATCCAATTTTCCCAACAGATTGTTGACAACCACTTAATAGTAAAAAAGTTCACCTTTATTTTCAAAATGTCCCCCATTTTGTATAGTATTATAAAAAATATATATAAATATTGCAGCACAGCAGAAAATATTTCACTTTCATATAGTTATTTGCATTATCACGCAAGACCAAATTTAGACTATGAAAAGCATATAGTGTATAAAAATCTCTAAGACAAATATTCAAATATTTTTTTATGAACACTTTGTTTTCGTTCTTTCCTATTAGATACATTATCATAGTTTTGACCTATCACTTTATCTAAATCAAGATCTAAAGATTATAACGTATATTTAACACTTCAAAAGTGAAAAATGAACTTACCTTAGAATAATTGTCATTTTCTCTTGATGGCTAGCATCGGGAGTACAATTCAAAATCACTTAAAATATTCTGCTTCTTTTATTTTTGTATTGAGTTTAATTTATTCATGAAGTAATCAAAAGAATTAATTTATTTTGGATATCATGACCAATATAATGATGATGAAATACTACCACTAGTGATATGTAATCCAATAAACATGTGTTTTATAACAATGAAATTCTGCTAGAATCTCTAATAATCCTGAAAAGTTACCATTACTACTTCATATAACTTTTCATATGTTCCACATAATGTCAAATTATATTTTTCAAGATATTTCACAATAGAAATAATTTATTCTAGTACATTTTTCCTATACGCCTTTTAATATCTGTCGAAATTCAGTCCAAACACTCATGTAAGCATATGTTTTACTTTTTTCATGCTCCTTTAAATTAATAAGTATATAATTTTCCATTTTGGCCAAATTCTTCTACATGTAGCTCGTTCAAATTTCTTTGAATGTAGAGACACATCATGTCATTTTGAAACGAACAATTCATCGTTAAAAATGAAATGCATAATGTTTTGGCATAAAAATGAGCTCAAATTTCATAGAAATTCGATCAAATGGAAAATTTTATGTAGGTCAAAACTCAAGTTGAAATAAGTGTTTGATTATATGCTTAGTCAATATATTCTCTCCTAGAATGCTGTGATTAGAGAGTATATTGAAATTGATGGCTTAGAAGAAGTGAAAGTTTTTTTGAGAATACGAGTGAGAAGAATGTAGTTACTTGGACGAGCATGGTCTATGTTTATTTTCAATATGTAGATGTTGTGAATTTTATAGATTGCTCTCTGAGAGAAATCTAGTTTCCTGGACTGCTATGATTAGTGGTTTTGGTTGGAATGAGATACATCGAGAAGCATCGCTATTTTTTCTTCTTAAAATGTAGTGTTTGAGATGGATTCGACACTCTTGTCAAAAGCCTTGCTAAATTGAAATTGATCCCAAAAAAATCAAAAGCCAGCAAGGAAAATGAAGTTGGCCGGAGAAATAAAAAATGTAAAAGACTATAAAAAAGAAGGAAATGCAAAACTCATATGCCACATCCAATGAAATCATCATCAAAAATCATCCTGCTTCACCAATGGAGATTCTTTTAATTCTCTTCAAAACAGTCTCTTTTGAATGTTATGAACTAAACATAACGGTATAACGAGTTAAATTAAAGTACTTTTACAGGAATTTGAAGATATATTCCTGAAGATAATCCAATTGTTCTTCCACCTCTTAGAGGATTCAAATCAGATTTGATTTTGTTCCTGGTTCACACTTCCAACATAGGCCAGCTATAGGATAATCCCGTGGAGACTAAAGAACTTGCAAAAAACAAGTTGAGGAGTTGATGGAAAAGGGCATATCCTTGAGGAGCATGAGTCCATGTGCAGTACCAGTGCTTCTTGTGCCAAAAGAAAGATGGAAGCTGGCGCATGTGTGTTGATGTAGAGCCATCAACAACATCACTGTAAAGATCGCCATCCTATTCCTAGATTAGCTGATTATGCTTGATGAATTGCATGGTTCCTGCATATTCTAAGATTGATTTGAAAAGTGGATACCATCAGATTAGGTGAAAGAAGGAGATGAATGGAAAACTGCATTCAAAACTAAACATGGTTTTATGAGTGGTTAGTCATGCCATTTGGATAACCAATGCACCTAGTACATTCATGAGATTAATGAATCATGTTCTTAGATCATTCATTGGCATATTTGTTGTGGTATACTTTGATGACATCCTTGTATACAGTAAGAGCTTTAATGATCATATAGGAAAACATCTTAACGTGGTCTTGATGTGCTTAGAAAGGAATCTCTTTTGCCTCAACCTAAGAAGTGTACTTTTGGAACGGATCACTTGGTTTTTTCTAGGCTTTGTTGTGAAGTGCAGATGGATGTAAAGGTAGATCAAGGGGAGAAGGTGAATGGAAGATGATGAACCGAATTCTGAAACCGGAATGAATGTGAACCATGATGAATTGAGAATGGAAGTGAATGGAATGAATGGAATTGCATGAACTGGGTGTGGGAATGAATTGACTGGATCGGATGGAAATTTGGGAAAAAAAAGATGCAGAATGGTATTGGATGAGTGTGGAATGAAGTATTGCATGATGGTTGAGCTGTTCTGAATGATGGAATGAAATGATCTTGATGGATGATGCGAAGCAATTTGCTCGATGAATGATTTGGGTGAATGATTCTGGATGTGGATGGATGATGAAGAAGATCAAGAGAATGTGAAAGCATACAAGAGTGGCGATTCCTAAACCATCAGTGAAGTGCGAAGCTTCCATGGATTAGCTGGCTTCTACCGACGGTTTGTAAAAGATTTTAGCCCATAGCCGCTCCATTGACTGAGTGATCAAGAAAGGAAGTTGGATTCAAATGGGGAGAAGGCACAAGAACTTGCCTTTCAATGCCTAAAAGAGAAGCTTACTAATGCCCCTCTTCTTATTAACTTCCTGATTTCAATAAAACTTTTGAAATTGAATGTGATGCTCAGGAATGAATTGGTGCTGTTCTTATGAGAGAAGAGACCCATAGCATATTTCAGTGAGAAACTGGAGAGCGACTTCAACTATGCTACTTATGACAAGGAACTCTACGCTTTGGTGAGGGCTTTGCAGACATGGCAAGCTTACCTATGGCCCAAGGAGTTTGTTCATTCACACTGATCATGAGTCTCTCAAGTACCTTAAAAGCCAAAACAAACTCAGCAAGAGACACGCAGGGGGTGAGTTCATGAGACATTTCCTTATTCATCAAGTATAAACAAGGTAAGGAAAACCTTAGTTGCTGATGCACTATCCAGAAGGTATGTTCTCTGAACACTCTTGATTTCAGCTATAGGATTTGGCAGATTAAAGTAATGTATGAGAATGATCCTGGGAATGAATTACAAGCTGCTTATAAGTCTTGTGATGAGAAATTGCTGCTGGACATACTTTAGGCAGGATGGATTTCTTTTCTATGATAATCGACTTTGTGTGTCCTAATTGTCTTTGAGAGATTTATTTTTAGGGGAACTCATGGAGGAACCTTCATGGAACATTTTGGGTCGCCAAAAACTCTCAAGACTTGCAGGCTCACTTCTACTGGCGCCGGATGAAAAAGAGATGGGAAAAGACTTTGTGAAAGGTGTGCAACTTGTTAAACAATCTAAGTCCAAAGTCCAAAAACCATGGTTTTGTGTGACATGAAGCAATAAAGAGAGGAGAATGAAGTAAGAAGCAAGAGGGGAACAATTACATCCGGATCAAGCAATCACTCAACTTACCTTGCTAGACAAGTCTGTCCGTACAAGACAACCCTAACTTGGAGTGCAAGACATAAGAGTGACTGATGTAGAAGAGAAGAAGGCAAGAAGAATGTTTGGAATCGCCTAAGGGAAGTGGGGAACCGTTGAGAGTGCAGGTCACGGGTCTGGTTAAGGATTCAAAGTCTTCCCACCCGTTAGGACCTGTCACTATCCAGGACCACTTTGCCCATCTCTCCTCTGTCTTAACTTCTTTGTTTATTGTTTCCTTAATGTCGACATCTTGCTGTATGAATTCTATAAATGGGTTGTTCCCATAAACAAATCATTCAAGGGAAAAGAGTTCTCTATTATTCTCTTTGTCAATCTCTCTCTCTCTCTCTCACGGTTCAACCTAGTTCTTCTCTAATCTCTTCACAAATCTTCCTTAAACTCTCACATAAATCCTATAAAACTCTCATGGTATCAGAGCAGCTGTGCTCTTGAGACCTAAATCTCTTTTTCTTCCGCGAACTCTCTGTGTTTTATTTCTATTTTTGGCAAAGTTCATCCTGTTCTTGAGGTGTTCTTCAATCTCATTTCCAGAATTTGCCAAAAGTAGCAAAGTTCATCCAAAACTTTCGTTTCTCTTTCTCTCTTGATGGATACCTCCGAGAACCCAAAGATGGTAATGATACCAGTTACTCTCAAGGGTCCTAACTACCTGACATGGGCAAGACTTGCCAAAACAGCTCTCGGAGGCAGAGGTCTTTGGGAGATTGTTGAAGAAGGCCGCCCCACCAAGAAGACTGTCCTAGGAGAGGATGGCAAAGAAGTGGTGGTTGCGGATGCTGGGGATAAGAAGAAAGGTCAGGAGGACCTCATGGTGTTGTCTATCATCCAGAATAGCCTCGCCCCTTCTCTCCAAGAGGCTTATGCATTCTGTGAAACTTCCAAGGAGCTGTGGGATACTCTCAAGAAGGTGTATGCCAACAAATCCAACATCAGCAAGGTGTATGAAGTAAAAGGAGCAATCAATTCTCTAAGTCAAGAGGACACAGACTTTGATGCTCATTTTGGGAAGTTCCGGTCTCTATGGGCTGAGCTAGAGATGCTCAGACCCGCAACAGTTGATCCGGATGTTCTACATGAAAGAAGGGAGCAAGATAAGGTCTTTGCCTTGCTGCTCACTCTCAACCCAGGGTATGATGACCTTATTAGGCACATACTGAGGAACAAGGAGCTTCCATCTCTAGATGAAGTGTGTGCTGAGATTCAGAAGGAGCACGGCTCAGTGGGTCTCTTTAAGAGAAAGGGAGAGCTAGTGATGGCCAATCAAGCTGAAGGAGCCGAGAGCAAACCTGCCGGAGTAGCCAACAAAGGGTACTACAAGCCGGAGGAAAAGAAAGTGTGGGTGTGTGATCATTGCAAGAGGAAGGGTCACGGCAAGGACAAGTGCTGGATACTTCACCCACACCTCAAACCGGCTAAGTTCAAGACTGATGGTCGGGCAAACTACTCAGGTGATGTAGGAGAAGCTTCCACGGCCTACCGCACTCATGAGGGCAAGGGAAACCAGGATGAGTCCATCAAGAAATCTGACATTGAGGCACTCATCAAAGCTCTCAAGGAGTCTGGTAAAACTCTTGGTTCCTCCCTTAGTGCATCATATCAATTGCCTAGGAGTTTATTCACGGCGTTTCAAGTTGCTCATGAATCTGATAGAGTTAAACCCTTAGTCATAGACTCAGGAGCCTCTCATCACATGATTAGTGATTTAAATTTGATTAAAAATATCACTCCTGCAGTAGGAAATGTTATGATAGCTGATGGTAACAAGGTTCCAATTAAAGGCATAGGGGAACTTAAATTATTTGAGAAAGAATCCAAAGCTTTCTACATGCCTAGTTTCACTTCTAATCTATTATCTGTGAAAAGGGTGACCAATGACTTGAATTGCAATGTTATATTTACGCCTGATGATGTCTACTTTCAGGATATTGACTCATGTAGGTTGCTTGGCAAAGGTGTGAGCAAGGGAAACCTGTACTTGCTAGAAGACACTAAGCTTGCATCCGATCTATCTGTTGCTTTCAATTCAAGTTTTAATTTCCCTAAAGATGTAATGTGGCATGCTAGATTAGGACATCCTCATTCTCGTGCCTTGAACATCATGTTGCCTAGTATTTCATTCCAGCAAGATTGTGAAGCTTGTATCTTAGGAAAACATTGCAAAACTGTATTTCCCAAGTCTAGTACAATCTATGAACACTGCTTTGATTTAATCCACTCGGATGTATGGACAGCTCCATGTCTTTCTAGAGAACATCACAAGTATTTTGTGACCTTTATTGATGAGAAATCCAAGTACACATGGATCACTCTCTTACAATCAAAGGATAGGGTCTTAGATGCATTTATAAACTTTGAAACATATGTCTCTAACCATTATAATGCCAAAGTTAAGATTTTGAGATCAGATAATGGAGGAGAGTACACCAGCAATGCATTCAAAGCTCATCTAGCCAAACAAGGTGTGATTCATCAAACCAGCTGTCCATACACTCCCCAACAAAATGGTGTGGCCGAGAGGAAGAACAGGCATCTCATGGAGGTCACTAGGAGCATGATGTTCCATACTAGTGTCCCAAAGAGCTTTTGGGGTGATGCGGTCCTAACTGCATGCTACCTGATCAACCGCATTCCTACCAGAGTTCTACAAGACTGCTCTCCATTTGAGGTATTGAACAAAGCTAAACCATCTATTGATCATATGCGTGTGTTTGGGTGCCTTTGTTTTGTTTTGAAACCAGGAGAACTGAGGAACAAACTGGAGGCTAAGAGCACAAGAGCTATGTTCATTGGGTATTCACCAAACCAGAAGGGCTATAAGTGCTATGAACCAGAGACTAGGAGAGTCTTGGTATCTAGAGATGTGAAGTTTGTAGAAACCAGAGGGTACTACAACAACAAGGATTGGAATGAGCTGGAGAACTTGTCTCAATCCGCATCAGATAGAGCAGCCAATCTCAGACAAGTCATGAGGAGACTTGGGGTCAGCTTACCTATGGAAGAGCCGGGACAAGCAGGATCAGATAATGTGGGAGGATCAAGCCGGTCTGAAGAGCAAACCGAGACAACTACAGATGAAGTTGAGATCCAAGAAGCTGCTCCCCTTGATCCTGAGGGGGGAAATCAGGGTGAACCACCTGTATCTGAGGAAGTTCATGATCAAGAAGAGCACCATGACCAAGAGGAGGAAGTGGAGGATCAGAATCAGAACTTGGAAGGTGGAGAAGGCACTCAGAATGAAAATGATCAGCCAGTACTTAGGAGAAGTACTAGGATCAAGAAGCCGGCTTCAAACTGGAACAACACCAGAGTCTACTTCAATGCAGAGGCAGTAGCTCACCCACCCAGTGGCGTGTGCTCCCTAGCTCACTATCCAGAAGAACATCAAGCCTTTGTGGGCTCATTGGATCAGGAATGGATACCAAGAACATATGCAGAAGCTATGGAAGATGATGAATGGAGGGAATCAGTGAATGATGAAATGGGAGCCATGGAGAGGAACAACACCTGGTATGAGACAGAGCTTCCAAAAGGAAAGAAAGCCGTGACCAGCAGACTCATACACACTATCAAGTATCTTGCAAATGGAAAGCCAGAAAGAAAAAAGACCAGATTGGTAGCAAGAGGATACACACAAGTTTATGGAGAAGACTATCTAGACACCTTTGCACCAGTGGCCAAGCTTCACACAATCCGGATTATCCTTTCATTGGCAGTAAATCAAGAGTGGGATCTTTGGCAAATGGATGTGAAGAATGCCTTCTTGCAAGGTGAACTAGAAGATGAGGTATATATGAGACCACCGCCGGGAATGGAAGAGATGGTGAAACCAGGAAATGTACTCAGACTCAGAAAAGCCATATATGGTTTGAAACAATCACCAAGAGCTTGGTATCACAAGCTGAGCACTACACTGAATGGGAGAGGCTTTGTGAAGTCTCAAGCGGATCACACACTCTT
Organism: Brassica napus; assembly: GCF_020379485.1. Taxonomy (NCBI): domain Eukaryota; kingdom Viridiplantae; phylum Streptophyta; class Magnoliopsida; order Brassicales; family Brassicaceae; genus Brassica; species Brassica napus. Next base: position 21,136 of record NW_026015197.1, read on the forward strand.
CACTCTCACCAGCAAGCAAGGGATTGTTGTGATTCTAGTCTATGTGGATGATATCATCATCACTGGTTGTGACAAGGAGGGGATCAGTTCAACCAAGACCTTTCTTAAAGCCGCATTTGATATCAAAGACCTAGGAGAACTGAAGTACTTCCTCGGCATTGAGATGTGCAGATCAAAGGAAGGATTGTTCATGTCCCAAAGAAAGTATACCCTGGACATCTTAAAGGAGGCAGGAGATCTTGGAGGAAGACAAGCCAAGACACCACTTGAAGAAGGTTACAAGGTATTGCGAGAGGGGGAGTATGAAGATACTCCATTTGAAGATGTCAAACAATATAGACGGATGGTTGGGAAGCTGATCTATCTAACCATCACTCGGCCAGATGTGTGCTTTGCAGTTAATCAAGTAAGCCAACATATGCAAACTCCCAAGGTTCATCACTGGAACATGGTGGAGAGGATACTAAGATACTTGAGAGAGGCACCAGGTCAGGGTGTATGGATGGCTTGCAACAAGAACACTGAGGTGATAGGATACTGTGATGCAGATTGGGCTGGGGACAGAATAGACAGAAGATCAACCACCGGCTATTGTACATTCATTGGAGGAAATCTGGTCACTTGGAAGAGCAAGAAACAGAAGGTAGTGTCTTGCTCTAGTGCAGAAGCAGAGTACAGATCAATGAGGAAGCTAACCAGTGAGCTTATCTGGATAAAAGGGCTTCTAGGCGACTTGGGAATTGAGATCAAAACTCCCATGACCATGCATTGTGACAACCAAGCCGCAATACACATTGCATCCAACTCAGTCTTCCATGAGAGGACAAAACACATAGAAGTGGACTGCCACAAGGTAAGACAAGCAGTAGAGCAGCAAGTGATTCTCCCATGTTATACAAGAAGTGAGGATCAGCTGGCTGACATCTTCACCAAGGCGGCCAGTAGCAAAGTTTGTGAGTCCATTCTTCCAAGACTTGGACTCATAAACCTCCCATGTCAATAATCCCCTCACCATGGAGTATTCTACTCTTTTTCCTTTGCTTGGTTTTTATCCCAAGTGGTTTTTTCAAGTAAAGGTTTTAATGAGGGAATGCTTCATGGTTTCCAAGCTTGACAATCACCACTGTCAAGCTTGAGGGGGAGTGTTGACATGAAGCAATAAAGAGAGGAGAATGAAGTAAGAAGCAAGAGGGGAACAATTACATCCGGATCAAGCAATCACTCAACTTACCTTGCTAGACAAGTCTGTCCGTACAAGACAACCCTAACTTGGAGTGCAAGACATAAGAGTGACTGATGTAGAAGAGAAGAAGGCAAGAAGAATGTTTGGAATCGCCTAAGGGAAGTGGGGAACCGTTGAGAGTGCAGGTCACGGGTCTGGTTAAGGATTCAAAGTCTTCCCACCCGTTAGGACCTGTCACTATCCAGGACCACTTTGCCCATCTCTCCTCTGTCTTAACTTCTTTGTTTATTGTTTCCTTAATGTCGACATCTTGCTGTATGAATTCTATAAATGGGTTGTTCCCATAAACAAATAATTCAAGGAAAAAGAGTTCTCTATTATTCTCTTTGTCAATCTCTCTCTCTCTCTCTCACGGTTCAACCTAGTTCTTCTCTAATCTCTTCACAAATCTTCCTTAAACTCTCACATAAATCCTATAAAACTCTCAGTTTGTACACGCCTTTACCCATCCCTTATCATCCTTGGAATGATATTTCTATGGACTTCATTGTTGGATTGCCTAGAACTCGTACTGGTAAAGATTCAATCTTTGTGGTAGTTGATAGATTTTCTAAGATGGCACACTTCATTGCTTGTCATAAAACTGATGATGCATTGCATGTAGCTAACTTGTTCTTTAAGGAGATTGTGCGTTTACATGGCATGCCTAAGACTATTGTATCTGATAGAGATACTAAGTTTCTAAGCTACTTTTGGAAAACTCTCTGGTCTAAACTAGGCACTAAGCTATTATTTTCTACTACTTGTCACCCACAAACTGATGGTCAGACTGAAGTAGTTAATAGAACTCTTGGTACACTCTTGCGTGCAATTATAAAGAAGAACTTGAAATCATGGGAAGATTGTTTGCCTCATTGTGAATTTGCATATAATCATGCTGTGCATTCTGCTACTAAGTTTTCTCCATTTGAAATTGTTTATGGGTTCAATCCCATCTCTCCTTTGGATCTAATACCTTTACCTGAGTGTGAAAGAGTTAGTCTTGATGGCAAGAAGAAGGCAGAGAAGGTACAACAACTTCATGAACAAGCAAGGCGCAACATAGAAGAGAAGACTAAGCAATATGCCAAACAAGCAAACAAGGGGAGGCGTGAAAGAGTCTTTGAAGTGGGTGATCAAGTCTGGATTCACCTAAGGAAAGAAAGATTTCCTAATGAGAGGAAATCCAAGCTCATGCCAAGGATTGATGGACCATTTGAGATCATAAAGAAAATCGGCAACAATGCTTACAAGCTGGATCTCCAAGGAAGGTATGATGTGAGCAATAGTTTTAATATCACTGACTTGGTTCCTTATTTTGCAGATGAGCCAGATTTGAGGACAAATCCTTTTCAAGAGGGAGGGGATGATATGATCATGGACCGGCACAAGGATGGAGATAAAGAGTTCAAAGACCAATCAAGGGAAGAAGATGATGCCTTAGTCATTCCACCAGGTCCCATCACTCGCGCCAAAGCTAGAAGACTCAAAGAAGCTGTTGGAAGTCTACTTATGATCTCATGGAAGCAAGAAGACGGTCTTGATGGACGTTTGATCAATCAAGACACTCTTATCACCATTCAAGCAATGGTTTCAAACTGATCATCATCTAAGCAAGTGCTTGTGTGTGCTCTTTTCCTAGCCTTTGGTTTTGTCCCATTGGGTTTTCCAAAGGAAGGTTTTTAATGAGGCCACAAGTTACTTACATAAACCTTAGATGATGTATCACGGTTCCACCTTAGGTTATTTTTAAACTATGGTTTTTATTTCATGTTTTAAAAACTCTTTTCGAATTTGAATAAGTCTTTAGTCTTTGTTGTAGTTCCAAGGGAGCCTGTTCCCTTTAATGATCTCGAGAATATGGAGCCTGTTCCATACTTCTCTATATAAGTGTGTTTGCGTTCTCTCTTTTAATCACAATCCTTTTTTTTCTACAAATCTATCAGATTTCTTTGTTCTCTCTTTACTTCTCATCAAGTCTTGAGTGAATCTCGTTGGTGTGTCATATCCAACAACTAAGGGTGTCTATTTTGGTGTGTAATATCCAAGCTAGTCATCTAGGAGTATCAAGGAGCCATTCCGCAACTCTTTGTGTCACCAAACGATCCATCACCTTGATAAACTTGAGTCTCTGATTCGTTTATACAAGGATCTATCCAATTCAATCCAAAGAAGCATCCTAGGAGTTCATTACTTTAGCTTTCCAGCTGGTGCCAGCCTGTCTAAAGCTCTCTAGCCTTGACCAGACCTTATCCAAACTCCTCCTTGCTTATTCAGACTCATCCTGGCGTGATTCACTCTTCACATAGATGCAAGGTAACTTCCCAAGTCTTTTAACTCAGTTACCACAGTAACAATAAAGTTACTGTGGTAAATCTCCAAGTTACTGCCTGCTCCAAATCCCTTCCTCTATCCATGTATCCACTCTCCATCTCCTCATCTCAACACTTCAAGGTCTCCTGCCTCCTTTAGAATGTCCAAAGTATACTTCCTTTGGGACATGAACAATCCCTCCATTGATCTACACATCTCAATGCCAAGGAAATATTTCAGTTCTCCTAGGTCTTTGATGTCAAATGCGGTCTTGAGGAATGTCTTAGTTGACCTGATCTCTTCCTTGTCACTACCAGTGATGATGATGTCATCTACATAGACCAGAATCACAACGATCCCTTGCTGGCTGGTGAGAGTAAACAGTGTGTGATCCGCTTGAGACTTCACAAAGCCTCTCCCATTTAGTGTGGTGCTTAGCTTGTGGTACCAAGCTCTTGGTGATTGTTTTAGGCCATAGATAGCCTTCCTGAGTCTGAGAACATTCCCTGGTTTCACCATCTCTTCCATTCCGGGAGGTGGCCTCATATATACTTCATCCTCTAGTTCACCTTGCAAGAATGCATTCTTCACATCCATTTGCCAAAGATCCCATTCTAGGTTCACTGCCAATGAGAGGAGGATCCGGATTGTATGGAGCTTGGCTACTGGTGCAAAAGTGTCTAGGTAGTCTTCTCCATATACTTGTGTGTAACCTCTTGCCACTAGTCTGGTCTTTTTCCTTTCTGGCTTCCCATTTGCAAGGTACTTTATGGTATGTATGAGTCTGCTAGTCACGGCTTTCTTCCCTTTTGGAAGCTCTGTCTCATACCAGGTGTTATTCCTTTCCATGGCCCCCATTTCATCATCCACTGAGCTCCTCCATTCATCATCCTCCATAGCTTCTGCATACGTTTTTGGTATCCATTCCTGGTCCAATGAACTCACAAAGACTTGATGTTCTTCTGGATATTGAGCAAGGGTGCATACTCCACTTACTGGATGTGCCACGGCTTGAGCATTGTAGTAGATTCTTGTCTTAACCCAATCTGAAGCCGGTCTCCTGATCCTTGTACTTCTTCTTAGAGCTGGTGTCTGCTCAGGTTCACTGCCTTGAGCTTCAGTTTCTGGTTGTTCCACCTCATCTTGATCATGAGACAATACTGAGTTTTCTTCAGGTTGAGCTTGCGCAGATTGTTCAGGTTGATCTTGCGCAGATTGTTCTCCATTGCCCCCCTCATGATCATGATGAGAGACTTCATTATCTCGTACCTCAGCTCCATCATGCTGAGGGGTAGTGTCCCGGCTCTTTTCTGGTTCCCTTGGTAAGCTGATGCCAAGTCTTTCCATAAGAACTTTCAGGTTGTTAGCTCTGTCCGAGGCAGAATGAGATAGATCTTTGAGTTCTCCCCAACTCTTCTCATCATAGTAGGCCTTGGATTCCATGAATTAACATCTCTGGATACTAGGACTCTCCTTGTTTCTGGAACGTAGCATTTGTACCCTTTCTGATGTGTGGAGTACCCAATGAACATGGCCTTTGTGCTCTTTGCTTCTAGCTTGTTCCTTAGTTCTCCTGGAATCAAAACAAAACACACACACCCAAAACACACGCAAATGGTCAATGGATGATCTAGATTTGTTTAGTACCTCATAGGGGGTGGCATCAAGGAGGACTCTTGTAGGTGTGCGGTTGATTAGATAGGTGGCCGTGACCACTGCATCTCCCCAAAAACGTTTAGGTACATTGGCATGGAACATCATACTCCTCGCCACTTCCATCAAGTGTCTATTCTTTCTCTCAGCCACTCCATTTTGTTGAGGTGTATAAGGGCAGCTAGTTTGTTGAATGATTCCATGTGCGGCTAGGTGTTGTTTGAAGGCTGTGCTAGTATACTCACCACCATTATCTGATCTAAGAATTTTGATCTTAACATTGAAATGGTTAGTTATATAGCTCTGAAAGTTTTTAAAAGCTTCTAGCACTCTATCCTTAGATTGCAACAAAGTGATCCATGTGTATTTAGATTTTTCATCAATGAATGTCACAAAATATTTATGTTGCTCTCTAGATGCACATGGGGCAGTCCATACGTCAGAATGTATGAGATCAAAGCAATTATCATATTGAGTCTTTGATTTAGGAAACACAGTTCTACAATGTTTTCCTAAGATACAAGCCTCACAATCACTTTTAAAAGAAATGCTAGGTAACAGGATGTTCAAGGCATGAGAATGAGGATGTCCTAGTCTAGCATGCCATATTACATCTTTAGGGAATTCAGAAACAGAATGAAAAGCAGGAAATAAATCAGTTGCGGATCTTGTGTCCTCAAGCAAGTACAAGTCTCCCTTGGTAACACCTTTGCCAAGCAACTTACTAGAATCAATATCCTGAAAGTACACACTGTTAGGCGTGAATGTAACTTGACAATTGAGATCATTAGTTACTTTCTTAACAGATAATAGATTTGAAGCAAAGGTGGGCATATAGAAAGCCTTAGTTTCTTTATCAAACAGTTTAAGATTACCTACACCTTTTATTGGGATTTTATCTCCATTTGCTATCATCACATTTCCTAAGGCCGGTTCTATGTTTTTAATCAGTTCTAAATCACTTATCATGTGATGAGAAGCACCAGAATCTATAACTAAGGGCTTAGCCGATTTAAAAACTCTTATAGTGCCATTAGCAGTATGTGAAGCATTAAGAGAAACACCAAGGTTTTTAGATATACCAGATTCTTTTAGAGCCTTGATGAGAGCAGTTAAGTCAGACTTCTTGATGGTCTCATCCAGGTTGGCCCTTGGCGTGGCATAGCCTGATGTGGAGGCAGTTGCACTTCCCACACCTAGGTTGCTTATGCCCATGGTGATTGGTGTTGTTGGCTCAGCACCATCAGCTGAGAAGTTGGCCCTTGCATCTTGGTATTGAGAGCGAGTTTCCCTAAACTTGCTGGGCTTAAGGTGGGGATGGAGTATCCAGCATTTGTCCTTCAAGTGACCCTTCTTCTTGCAGTGGTCGCAGGTCAGGCCTTTCCTCTCATCTTGTTTGTAAGCCGCCTTGTTTGCCACTGCTTGTTCTGCTTGATGCGCCATGCTTAAGTCTCCCTTGCCCCAAACAAGCCCACTGAGCCTTCTTCCTTCTGGATTTGAGCACAAACTTCATCCAGGTCAGGTAGCTTGTCAGCTCTTAGGATGTGCTTGATCAAGCTCCCATAAGATGGGTTAAGAGTGAGCAGCAGTCCAAACACTCTGTCCTCCTCACGCCTGGTTAGAAGCGTGGCATGGTCAGTGGTGTGTGGTCTTAGCAGTTCCATCTCTGCCCAAAGAGACCTAAACTTGCCAAAGTGTGGTTGAAACTCCACATCTCCTTGGTTGAGCGCATTGATGGCTCTCTTCACTTCAAAGACTCTTGTGAGGTTGGAGACATTTCCATACACTTTGTAAAGTGTATCCCACAGCTGTTTGGTAGTCTCACAGTAAGAGTAAGACTCCATGATGGCGGATTCAAGAGAGCTGAGGAGCACTGTGAGAACCATGAGGTCTTCCTGAGCCCACTTGTCTTCATCAGCTACCACCATCTCCTGTCCATCTTCTCCTTGGTTGGTTTGTTTTGGAGCCGCTTCTGCTGAGACATGACTCCACAAACCCTTTCCTCCAAGGGCAATTTTCACCATCCTGGCCCATAAGAGGTAGTTAATCCCCTTCAGAGTCACAGGTATGCTGATGCGGTTGTTGTTGTTGTTGTTGTTGTTGTTCTCCATCTTGAGGATTCAAAGAACGGCAAGAAAAGAAACAGAGATTTGTTTTGCGGAAGTAGATAAAGGTTTCAAGAGCTTTGTTGCTCTGATACCATGATCAAATGAATGAGTTATAAGAGTGGCTTGTGTGATTTATCAAGAACAAAGAGAAGAGATAGCTAGGGTTTTACTAAGAATCCGAGAGAGAGAGAGAGAGAGAGAGAGATTTCGAAAACATAAGAGAGAAGTGAGGAAGTATATTTCCTTTACCCATTTGGTTCTGATTACATACCTTAAATAGATACAACAATGAATAAACTAATGGCAAGTTGACATAGAAGAAAAGAATAAACAAAGAGGACTGATCAAGGGCAGGGTGCGCACAGCAAAGGTGGAAAGCGACAGCACCTAACGGCTCTCTCTCCTTTGAACCACCTTGTCTTCTTCTTCAACAGATCCCTCCTCTTGGCCGACATCTTTTAAATATCTTAAGGCAAGTATAACATCCTTCTTGATCACAGATAAGTCTCCTCTTGTCTTGCACGCCAAGTTAGTTCACACTTGTACGGACAAGCTCACTTTGATCACTCCGGATGTATGTCTTGACTTGATTTCTTCTTCCTCTATGTCATTCATGCTTTCATGTCAACAAGAGGGAGCTTGAGATAAATCCTTCAGATCCTCCCACTTCTTTTCTTCATAATACCCTTTTGTCTCAACAAACTTCACCTCTCTAGATACCAACACTCTCCTTGCATCAGGATCATAGCACTTGTACCCCTTCTGAGTTATTGAATATCCAATAAACATTGCCTTAGTGCTCTTTGCCTCCAGTTTGTTTCTCTGCTCTCCTGGAACCATGACATAGCACACACACCCAAAAACTCTTAGGTGATCAATGTGTGGCCTGTTCTTGTTCAACACTTCAAATGGAGACAGATTCTTCAATATCTTGGTTGGTACCTGATGTTAGGAGTTTTCAAGGCTCCTAAGACAAATGTTGTAGTATAAAAGATTGTCGAACCAGTTCTGAGGGATATCAAAGCACCGAGAATGCAAGTACTCACTTAATCTAAGTGCAACCAATGATTTAGATGGGTTTTAAGCTATGACTAAAACTAAAAAGCAATAACAGAATGATACTTTCTTGACTAAGGGAAAAGAGAACTCATGGGCATAGGGATTAGACCTTGGGTGATCAAGTATCGAACTAAGGATGGCAAATGATCAATCAAACTATCAACCTTAAGCCTAGACACAATTCTAAGCAAGCTCTATGTCTAGATGAATGCTCATTTGCTAACATATCTCAAACATCAAATGTCTTTGGTTGAATAATATGAAAGCAATCATTACTAACAAGTCTATTAGCTATCTAGTAGCATCTTTAACAACAAATGTCTTTGGCAAAGTATACTAAAAGCCTAGGAGAGTTGTCTCGGGCATTTCATCGAACACCTTTCGGGTGAGAAATGCCTAAGGATCAACAACTGAGTGGCCAACTCAGAAGATGCATTATGATTACTCTACTAGCAAGGAAATATGAATGATCTACACTAAAACATCCTAGCTCTAACCTAATCACCCTTAATCTCCCTAACCCATGAATTCAAAAGGTGATTACTCACTAATCTCCATGATTCCTCTTAAACCCATATTGGATTTCAGATTAATCATGTAGAGAAATAGATAAGAAATCAACAAGAACACAAGAACATAACAATCAAAATCCAAGAGATGAACTTCTCCAGAGAGTTCTTGTGTATTTCTCAATAGATCAAAAGATAATCTGCCTTGGTGGCTACAAAAGATGTTTAAAACATAGGTTTTAGAAATGTAAAACGTGCATAATGAAATGACCAAAAGGCCCTTAAGTAAAATAGAAATCGAGCAGATAATAGACGCGGAGCGACCTCGGCATGTCGCTCCGACAAGTCGCTCCGGCCTTCGGGAGCGACCTCAGTGGGTCGCTCTGAGAGGTCGCTCCAGGCTTCGCTTCGTGTCGTCTCGCCATAGAGACGCGAGCGACCTCGGGGTGTCGCTTTGGGAGGTCGCTCCGAGAGGGGTGTGAGATGCGAGCGACCTCGGGGCGTCGCTCTGGGCAAGTCGCTCTGGGGGTGCTTTGGAGCGACCTCATGACGTCGCTGCGGAACCTCGCTCCCATGCTCTGCTCGTCCAATGATCACCTATTTCACGTCCTTTAAGCTCCAAATGCATCCAAATGTCCCCAAGAACTCCATGTGGCACTCCAACACCTAATAAGGACAATGAATGCAAAATGCAACCTAGACATGGCTAAATCCTAATCTATATGATGAAAATGCTCATGGATGAATGGATAAAACAATGTAAATATGCAAGATATCAACTCCCCCAAACTTGTTCTTTTACTTGTCCACAAGTGAACTTTCTAGAACTCATAGGGAGAGAGGTTTAAGGTGGGAGCACATAGCCAAAAGAAACACAACTAGCACACTCTCTTATTACACTCTAGCTTCTCTAGGCCTATCTTAACTCTTTTTGTTCTTACACTCATCATCAAGCATCCACACATTCAAATCAACCAACTCTCACATTCATTAAGCACAAAACATCAGGTGAATTCTTGCAAATGGTCAGTTGGTCCAAGTCATTTGGTTGGGTAAGGGAAGGCTTTTATTCAAGTGATTCAAGAGGTTCAAAACATATGATCTTTAAGGTGGTTTACTCTCGAAACAAGTAGCCTTGACATTGCACATAATATATCTAAGAAAGGGATCAACTCATGCATACAATGCTCAATCTCCATTGTTCTACCCTTTTCCCAAACATACAATTACACAATCATTCCCAAATGTCAAACCCAACTCACATCTCTCACCAAAAGATCCTAAGAACTTTAACTCCTTCTCTTTGAAATCTACAAGGGATTTTTCACAACCTCAAAACATTTCTTAGCTCCTAACATCTTTGCTAGCCCCCTTTTTTTTCTTTTCTTTTTTTTTTTTTCTTTTTCTTTTTCTTTTCTTTTTTTTTTTTCGTTTTTTTTTTTTCTTTTCTTTTTTTTTAGGTGGGGGCCAAGACTTTTCAAAACTTGAGCTAGAGGTTTCTCTACTTATCCCAATAAAACAATTCACTTAAGCACAAAGAGTCTATTCTTTTCCTTTTTCATTTCTCCCAAATCATAATCACAACACTCACCCCCCACCTATAGCTAGACAATAGAGTGCCCAATCTAGCAAGAATGAAGATCAAGCATTGTCGTTCCCGATACTCTCAACATTATGCACATGTAAGACTTTCCGAAAAAGGCCTCACTCATCAAACAATGAAAGCTTAAAAGGAGGGAAGGTTTTGGGAGTGGTCTACCACTAGAGTTTGTCAAAAAAGATTGGCATAAAGGATGTGACAACTCAAGTGTGTATAGCCATGACTCAGTACACAAGGGACCATGAGCAAGAAGCATTAAGTTCGTTCAGTTCAAATAAGGTTGTAGTTGGCTTCAAAGACTGAGTTTCAGCAATCAACAAGTTTCAGGAAGAGTTTTCAAGGCTCGAAACATACAAGTCTTTTTGAGAGGTGCAAAAGCTACTCAGGTGCAACGTAGTGTTCTTTACAAGGCATTTCTCATTGCTCCCAATGCAAGTGAATGCAACCTATATGCTCTAGACTCTCCTAGAAATGCAAATGATGCAAACTAAATGATTGTTTTTTTTTTTTTTATATGCAAATAGGTATGCAATGCATGACTCAATGAAACAACATCAAAGCAAACATGATCAAATACTTGGTACCTCCCCCAAACTTGAGTTACACAGTCTCTGTGTTGTCAAGTAGAGAGAGAGATACCGAAAAGAAGACTAATATGCAAAAATGAAATGGTATATACAAGGGAGTGTGGTGGGTTACCTTCTATGGGGAATGAGTAGAGGGAGATGCTCCCTCCTCGTCGTCCTCAGGTGGTAACTCTTCAAGGTGCTCATCAGCAGGAGTGTCCATCTCTTCAATGTAGAAGGCTTGCCCGAACACAGTTGGTTTCCTCATTTTCCCTTGATGTCAAAGTGGAGGATGTTCTCTTTACCCAAATGGAGATCAATCGTGCCTTCCTTCACATTAACAATAGCTCCTGCTGTAGCTAAGAATGGCCTTCCTAGAATCAATGGGTCTTGAGCCTCCTCACCCATCTCAAGCACCACAAAATCTGTAGGTATCTCATACCTTCCAATCTTCACAGGGAGGTCCTCTAAGATGCCCACAGGATACTTCACTGAACGATCAGCTAACACCAGAGAGAGTCTACACTTCTTGTACTGAGTGAATCCAAGCTTCTTTGCAACAGACAAAGGCATCAAGCTGACACTAGCTCCCAAATCGCAGAGACTTTTCTCAAATACCATAGGTCCAAGAGCACAAGGTAGTGTGAAGCTTCCTGGATCCTCTAATTTCTCTGGAACATCAAGCCTCTGGATGATGGCATTGCACTCATGGGTAAGAATCATCATGCCTTCCATCTCCTTCTTCTTTGCAGCTACAACATCTTTCAGGAACTTGTTGTATTGAGGAATCAACATGAAAGCATCGATGATGGGCATTGCAACCTGAGCTTCACTCATTTGCTTCTCAAACAGAGCCTTGTACTTCTCTAGCAGCTGCTTCTTGAATCTACCAGGGAATGGAAGTTTGGGTTCATAGGGAGGAGGAACAAAAGAACTTTCACTTGCTGGAGTAACAACTTCACCATCCTTTACTGTCTTCTTCTCTTCCCCAACCTTTCCTTTACCTTTGGCTTCCACTATCTTCTCCAAGATCTCGTCATTGATCTTCTCATCAACAATCACCACTTCATCATCTATGTTGATGGCAACCCCCTCACCTAGTTTCTCAGCATCCTTGGTGAGGGTTCTAGGAGGTAACTGCTTACCACTCCTAAGGGTGATAGCTTTGGCCTCCTTGGGGTTTTGGTCAGACTTTCCAGGTAGAGATCCTTGCTGGCGATTCTGGTGAGTGTTCATGGAAGCAAACTGATTCTCTAAATTCCTGACTGTAGAAGCAAGGTGTGAGAATTTGTTGTTGAGCTCATTGTAGCTCCCATCAATCTTGGAATGAAGGTTCTTCAACTCATAACCAACATGCTTCTCACTTCTAGTCTGAGACTCCAAGATTTGTTTCAGTAAGGTATCAGTGCTGCTCTCTTGAGGAGCAGAGGAACCAGACGAGGGGTTTTGCTGAGGCTGATAGCTGCCTTGCTGGTTGTTTCTAGGCGGATAACCACTCTGTTGGTTGTTGGGATAGGATTTCTGTTGGTAGTTGTTGTACTGAAAGTTGGGCTCCTTTTTGTACCAGCTACCATTGTTGTTGATGAAACACAACTCTTCCTGACCTTCCAAACCCTCAACCTCATTGACAGCAAGTGGATCTTCCTGCTTGGAGTTACCAACAAACTTCAGCTGTTCTTGGGTGGCTTTTTCAGCAATGAGTAGGTCGATCTTGTCTTCCAAAGCTTTGATCTCTTTCCTCGTCTGCTTATCATCTGTTCTACTGCCTCTGTCGTGGTCTCCACTGTAGACTGCATCACTCTTTACCATGTTGTCAACCAGCTCTTCTGCATCCTCCTCAGTTCTCCCCAAGAAGAACCCATTGCTAGCTGTATCCAGTCTGGCTCTGTACTTAGGAAGAGCACCACGGTAGAATGTGCTCAGCAAGCTCTCCTTAGAGAAACCATGGTGTGGGCATTGAGCTTGGTAGCCCTTGAATCTCTCCCAGGCTTCACTGAAGCCTTCCAAGTTCTTCTGTTGAAAGCTGGAAATCTCGTTTCTCAGCTTAGCAGTTCTTGAAGTAGAGAAGAACTTCTCCAAGAATGCTTTCTTGCAGTCATCCCAAGTGGTGATGGAGTCGCTGGGTAGAGACTTCTCCCACTGACGTGCCTTATCCCCCAAAGAGAAAGGGAATAGCTTGAGCTTTAAGGCATCTTCGGACACACCATTGGTTTTTGACAACCCACAGTAGCTGTCGAACCTGTCCAAGTGATCAAATGGATCCTCTAGAGCCAAGCCATGATACTTGTTGTTCTCGATCACGTTGAGGAGTCCTGATTTGATCTCAAAGTTGTTGGCTGCCACAGCGGGTGCTCGGATTCCCAATCTATGACCATGAATGTTGGGGCGGTCGTAAGTGCCAATGGGTCGAGCTGCTCGCTGTTGGTTTGGTGTTGTTAGCCCATTGACGCTGCATCTTCGATGAAGTCTCCCATATCAGTGTTCAATCTCTGCAAGTGAGCCTGTTGCTCTTCTTCTCTTCTCTTTCTAGCACACTCTCTCTCTAAAGCTCTGATGTCTGCAGCTCTTGGAACTAGGTTTGATGGACCCCTGCTCCTCAAGTTCATACACCTGTAGATTAAAGGGAGGTGAAGAAAGAGAATCAGTAACAAAAGAAAATAAAAATGACTTAGTCTCAAGCAAGTGACTAAATCTCAATGTTTAAATCTACTCAGAATTTGGCAACGGCGCCAATTTGATGTTAGGAGTTTTCAAGGCTCCTAAGACAAATGTTGTAGTATAAAAGATTGTCGAACCAGTTCTGAGGGATATCAAAGCACTGAGAATGCAAGTACTCACTTAATCTAAGTGCAACCAATGATTTAGATGGGTTTTAAACTATGACTAAAACTAAAAAGCAATAACAGAATGATACTTTCTTGACTAAGGGAAAAGAGAACTCATGGGCATAGGGATTAGACCTTGGGTGATCAAGTATCGAACTAAGGATGGCAAATGATCAATCAAACTATCAACCTTAAGCCTAGACACAATTCTAAGCAAGCTCTATGTCTAGATGAATGCTCATTTGCTAACATATCTCAAACATCAAATGTCTTTGGTTGAATAATATGAAAGCAATCATTACTAACAAGTCTATTAGCTATCTTAGCATCTTTAACAACAAATGTCTTTGGCAAAGTATACTAAAAGCCTAGGAGAGTTGTCTCGGGCATTTCATCGAACACCTTTCGGGTGAGAAATGCCTAAGGATCAACAACTGAGTGGCCAACTCAGAAGATGCATTATGATTACTCTACTAGCAAGGAAATATGAATGATCTACACTAAAACATCCTAGCTCTAACCTAATCACCCTTAATCTCCCTAACCCATGAATTCAAAAGGTGATTACTCACTAATCTCCATGATTCCTCTTAAACCCATATTGGATTTCAGATTAATCATGTAGAGAAATAGATAAGAAATCAACACAAGAACATAACAATCAAAATCCAAGAGATGAACTTCTCAAGAGAGTTCTTGTGTATTTCTCAATAGATCAAAAGATAATCTGCCTGGTGGCTACAAAAGATGTTTAAAACATAGGTTTTAGAAATGTAAAACGTGCATAATGAAATGACCAAAAGGCCCTTAAGTAAAATAGAAATCGAGCAGATAATAGACGCGGAGCGACCTCGGCATGTCGCTCCGACAAGTCGCTCCGGCCTTCGGGAGCGACCTCAGTGGGTCGCTCTGAGAGGTCGCTCCAGGCTTCGCTTCGTGTCGTCTCGCCATAGAGACGCGAGCGACCTCGGGGTGTCGCTTTGGGAGGTCGCTCCGAGAGGGGTGTGAGATGCGAGCGACCTCGGGGCGTCGCTCTGGGCAAGTCGCTCTGGGGGGTGCTTTGGAGCGACCTCATGACGTCGCTGCGGAACCTCGCTCCCATGCTCTGCTCGTCCAATGATCACCTATTTCACGTCCTTTAAGCTCCAAATGCATCCAAATGTCCCCAAGAACTCCATGTGGCACTCCAACACCTAATAAGGACAATGAATGCAAAATGCAACCTAGACATGGCTAAATCCTAATCTATATGATGAAAATGCTCATGGATGAATGGATAAAACAATGTAAATATGCAAGATATCAGTACCCGGTTGATGAGATAGCAAGCAGTCTGCACAGCATCACTCCAAAAGCGTTTTGGTACATTTGCATGAAACATCATCGATCTAGCAACTTCCATCAAGTGCCTGTTCTTCCTCTCAGCTACACCATTCTGCTGTGGTGTAAAGGGCAGCTAGTCTGATGTACAATCCCATGCTTGGCTAGATGACTCTTGAAGGCATTGCTGATGTATTCACCTCCATTATCTGATCTTAGTACCTTCACAGTAGCATTGTATTGATTAGTAACATATGCTTGGAAGTTTATAAAAGCTTCTAGCACCCTATCTTTGGATGGAAGCAAGGTGAGCCATGTATACTTAGACTTCTCATCAATGAATGTCACAAAGTACTTCTGGCTATCCCTAGACACACAAGGAGCTGTCCACACATCCGAGTGCACAAGATCAAAACAATGCTCATAGGTAGTCTCTGATGTTGGGAAAACAGTCCTACAATGCTTTCCTAATATGCATGCTTCACAGTTTAAGTGATTAAATGACATATTAGGCATGATCAATTCAATTGCACGAGCATGAGGATGTCCCAACCTAGCATGCCAAGTCATACTATCAACCCTATCAACAGCACTACTCAAGCATACAGAATCAAAGGGTTTAGAATTCTTAGCCATTTGAAGATGGTATAGCTGATTCTTGCTGTCTCCTCTGCCAATGACTCTCCCAGTCTTCAAATCTTGAAACTCAACTTCATCAGGTCTGAATACTACTTGACAATCAAGATCAATGGTAGCTTTCTTCACAGATAATAGATTTGAAGTGAACTGAGGCATGTAGAAGGCAGCCGTGTCCTTCTCAAACAGTTTGAGCTTTCCCACTCCTTCTATTGGGATCATAGCACCATTAGCTATCATAACACTCCCTGTTGCAGCCTTGATCTCACTTATAAGCCTCCTATCACTGATCATATGATGACTTGCTCCAGAATCAATCACAATGGGTTTAGAAGCTCCGGATTGTATAGCATGCTTCTTGCTTGCTGCTAAGGCTTGTACATGTTCCATGAACACTCTCCATTCCTTCCTGGTGATGCGATCATCAGCTCCACTCCCTTTCTCCTGCTCTTTTAACACCCCACTGTCTTCTACTGATTCCCCCATGTAGGCTGAGTAAGAACACTCTCCCACAACTCTCTTCCTACCCTTTTCTATTTTGATATAAGCTTTGGATAGCATTCTGCACCTCCTCCTCTTCTGGAAGCCCTCACTCCTACTCCCGGTTAGCCTCCATGAGCCCTCACTCCTACTCATGGTTAGCTTCTGGAAGCTCTCACTCCTACTCCCAGTTGGCTTCCATGAGCTCTCACTCCTACTCATGGTTAGCCTCTCATCATCTCTCATTATCTCATACGCCCTTCTTATAAGCACACAGATCTTTCCATTCCGGAAGCTGTTCCCCTCTTAGAACCATCTCCACCAGCACCCATATGATGACTCCATGCTCGCCAAGAGCTTCAAGACCATCTCTTGCTCTGGTGTAGCATCCCCATCCACATGGGATCTCAACCCTTGTAGTTCAACCCACAAGTGTTGTAGCTTCCTCACATGGTTATTGAACTCTTCTCTTCCTTGCTTAACTCCACTGATCACCTTCTTGACTTCATACACTCTCCTAAGATTGATCTTGTTCTCATAAACATCTTCAATCTTCTCAAGCAGTGTATTTCTTCAAGACTAAAGCAATTTCCACTGTTTCTCTTGCTGTCTGATCTTTCTCAGCAGCTTTACCCTTCAAAGGACTCTTCCTTCTCATGGTTTCTCCAAACTCCACACATTTTCAGAGTTGTTTTCATTTGTG
>NW_026015198.1:0-2286 GCF_020379485.1 Brassica napus
TCACTCCTGTATAACATGGCAAATCACTCCTAAGATAATCATCTGTCTCACCTTGTGACAATCCACTTCTATGTGCTTCGTGTTGAACTGAAGAGAAGATAGAGCTTGTACAATAATAGGGCAAGCTCTAGAAGATGTCCAGAAGAGTCAATCAGCTTCGAAGTGTTCTGAAGTAGTTATCTTGTGAAGTTAAGTCTAGGAAAGACTTAGACTGCATGTGAAGAGTGAAGGAGTTAGAGAGAAGATGGCATGAAGTGCAAAGCTTGGGAGAATGATAAGGCCATGAGCGAATCAAGAAGAGAATGGATCAACTAAAGAGGAGGGGAAGTATTGTGCATAATTAGGGCGAGTGTACGGATGGTACCAGCCGTACAAGAGACCGTACAACACCCAAGCCTCATCCATTCATCCAGTTCCACATCAAGTCAAGTTGTGCAATGTGTGGGCGCGGATAAGCTTCCTTAAGTGTCCGTTGGAGTGCCTTGGAGGTAAGGAAGATTCAAATGGATAAGGTGAGCTGTTGGTATGAGCTGGAAAGGTAAAGGTCTTTACCTTTACAGCCTTGACTCATCCTATCCATTCATTCAAAAGAAGCAATCTGAGCCTTCTATTTGAATCAAGTCGCCAGCTAGCTCCAGCAACATCAAGACCAGTCTTCTCTCATCCTTACCATCCATTCTATCATTATTTACAGCCTTAGGATGTAGGGTTTATGTGTGAAATGTAAAGGCATATAAAAGCCTTGTATATGCGATTTTGTAAAACTTAAGTGAGTAGGGGGTTTCCCTTCTCCTTCTCTAATCTTCAGTCTCTTATTCTCTCAGTTTCTCTCTATTCCTTAATTCTCTCAATCTCTGTTTAAGTCTCCCCTCTCCTTCTCAGTCTCTTAATTCTCTCCTTTTCTCTCTTCTCTAAACCTCACATACTCATAAACACTCTCACAAATCCTTTCCTATATATCACCTAGAACAAGCTCTATCATTCTTCATTGAAGCTTTACACACACATACTACAGAGTAGAGATCTCTTTAAAAATCATATGGTATCAGAGCCAGGTTCATCAGAACCTGAGCTGTAGCTTCCGCACAACACAAGCTCTACCCTCAGCTCAAATCCAATCCTTGAAGACATTCCCATCCGAGTTCAGTTTCTCCATGAGAAGAAGACTGAAGGGCGTGGTCTCTTATCTTTCTCATGTCTATCTGATGGAGAGACTCATTGGAAGCAGAAGTGTATGGAGAGGGACTCACGAACCTCATCCAAGGCGCCTCCTCCAAGAGCTTTCTTCACCCGGTTCATCATGAAGCTGTCAAATGATGGCGCCTAGAAGACTTGAAGAAAGGAGGAGTCTTTGAGTTGGAGAAACAAGAAGGTGGCCATGAACTGAAGGAGTAGGAGGTGGGTGACTATCCAGACTCTCAGATTCAACAAAAGCCATGGCCAGTCCCCTTGGAGGTTTTAAGGAACCAACCTGGTTCCTTGTGTAAGCGATTTTAAAACCCTCTTGATAATGAGCTTGTGTTGTTGACTGGTTGTATTGTGTGATGTGTCTTGAAAACCTGAGGACTGTTAAAGATTGATAAATTAAAATGTTTAGAATCTGTCCCAGGATACTTTAAGAGCTTTGTTTGGTGACTAAATGTGATTAATATGCTTAGCTTCGTTTCATAGTGATGCTTAGAGTGATTAACTGAATCTGCTTGCATACATGGATTGAAACTGAATTTAAAGCTGTTGCATATAGTCTTGTGGCTGTCTTACATTGAAGCATTAGATTCATGTCTAAATGCTGAGTAAAGAAGCTTTTAAAAGTGCCTAAGTAACTTGTCTTGAATCTGTTAGGATCTTGCTTGTTCTTAGAGAGCTAGCTTGCAAAGAATAGAACTTGATAATGCCTTGTGTCTATCTGTTGCATTGCTTGTGAGATTGGGAATCAAACCTGATGATTAATCAAGGATTGATCCCAATACTCTTGTGTCTTATCCTTGCTGAGTTTGAGTGGTGTTTCAGGTTCACAAGAAGTGTTCTCTGCTCACCACCTATCCAAGACAAGAGGAAGACTTGAACCATTGTGTGGCAATGGGAAGATACTTGTGTGTAGAAGCTGGTTTAAGAAGCGCAGGCCACGAGGTTGTTGAGCTCCTGGTTCAAGACATACAAGCGGAAGACCAACCATTGTGTGGAGCAATGGGAAGGTCTTGTGTGTAGAAGCCGGTTTAAGAGCGCAGGCCACGAGGTTGTTTGAGCTCCTGGTTCAAGGCAACAAGAAGAAGAAGGTCCCACCTA
>NW_026015199.1:0-121349 GCF_020379485.1 Brassica napus
TCCTTTCCTCATGTCTATCTGATGGAGAGAGACTCATTGGAAGCAGAAGTGTATGGAGAGGACTCACGAACCTCATCCAAGGCGCATCTCCAAGAGCTTTCTTCACCCGGTTCATCATGAAAGCTGTCAAGATGATGGCGCCTAGAAAGACTTGAAGAAAGGAGGGGAGTCTTGAGTTGGAGAAAGAAACAAGAAGGTGGCCATGAACTGAAGGGTAGGAGGTGGGTGACTATCCAGACTCTCAGATTCAACAAAAGCCATGGCCAGTCCCCTTGGAGTTTTAAGGAAACCAACCTGGTTCCTTGTGTAAGCGATTTTAAAACCCTCTTGATAATGAGCTTGTGTGGTTGACTGGTTGTATTGTGTGATGTGCTTGAAAACCTGAGGACTGTTAAGATTGAATAATAAAAAATGTTTAGAATCTGTCCCAGGATACTTTAAGAGCTTTGTTTGGTGACTAAATGTGATTAATATGCTTAGCTTCGTTTCATAGTGATGCTTAGAGTGATTAACTGAATCTGCTTGCATACATGGATTGAAACTGATTTAAAGCTGTTGCATATAGTCTTGTGGCTGTCTTACATTGAAGCATTAGATTCATGTCTAAAATGCTGAGTAAAGAAGCTTTTAAAAGTGCCTAAGTAACTTGTCTTGAATCTGTTAGGATCTTGCTTGTTCTTAGAGAGCTAGCTTGCAAAGAATAGAACTTGATTAATGCCTTGTGTCTATCTGTTGCACTGCTTGTGAGATTGGGAATCAAACCTGATGATTAATCAAGGATTGATCCCAATACTCTTGTGTCTTATCCTTGCTGGAGTTTGAGTGGTGTTTCAGGTTCACAAGAAGTGTTCTCTGCTCACCACCTATCCAAGACAAGAGGAAGACTTGAACCATTGTGTGGAGCAATGGGAAGATACTTGTGTGTAGAAGCTGGTTTAAGAAGCGCAGACCACAAGGTTTTGAGCTCCTGGTTCAAGACATACAAGCGGAAGACCAACCATTGTGTGGAGCAATGGGAAGGTTCTTGTATGTAGAAGCCGGTTTAAGAAGCGCAGGCCACGAGGTTGTTGAGCTCCTGGTTCAAGGCACACAAGAAGAAGAAGGTCACCACCTATGCCATGAGGAAGGCCGGTGATCTGAGGGTACTTGAAGCTTAAAGCAAAAGGATGGATCAGTGATTTAAGCGCAGCTGTTAGGGTGATGTGCTCCTGGTCTTGAAGTTCATTGAGGCTCATTTCAAGCTTGGATCTAAAGCTTGCAGTGCTAGTATTCAAATGAGCAACCTGAAGAGCTAAAGTTCAAGACCTGTTTCCTCTTTATCATTACAATAGAATGATAAAATGAAGCCTGTTGCCAACATTCTGTGGGAAGTCCACAGCCTGCTCCAAAGAGGGTAGAGAGGATGTTGTGACAATGGAGAGATGACGGGTTATTCTGTCCATGGTGGTTTAGTCACCATAGCCTACACATCAGATGAGTGTAGAGAGGACAGTCGACATATAAAGAAGAGCATCACCAGAAAGTAGAGGCAATTTAAACCAAGACCAGTGCAAGCCCATTGCAAGCTGATCATGGAGTGATCCAGCCGAAGTAGAGGGAAGAAGAAAGCTACTCAATAAGCTTCTGGTGTGAGATGCTTGGAGAGTGAGCATTACAAGAGGGATGGGCACACCAAGGAAAGGTGTTGAATACTGAATCCAAGCATCAAACCTGCCAAGTTTAAGTGAACCGTGCCCATGGAGGTTCAAGAGATCAGCTCGGATCTCTTGTTTGTAAGCAAACCTCTTAACCCTTAATAAGAACTTGTGTCTTTATTTATTGTGCTGTGAGTGGTGTCTAGAGTCCCAGAATCTCATGTTTTGTTTATTGCATTGTCTTGAGTGTTGTCATAGCTTGAATCATCATGAATGTGTTGTAGAATTGAGTAGAATGTCTCTGCTGCTTGCATCATGATTGATAAGTTCTTTTGCATACATAAGCATATCTCATACTGTCTAAGTTGCTTGCATCATTGGTTCTGATTGAAACTGTTGTGCATAGCTTTAATATAAATCATGGATTGAACCTGTTGCATTCATATAGCTAATGCTTTAAGATTGTGCATTCATGTAGTAATGCATTTAAAAATGAGTCTAAATTGCAAATGTACTGATGAAAGCTTGCATTGAATTTAGAGAACTTAATAATCATAATAACCTAGGATGTCAATATAGTGTCTAGAACTTGCATAGTCATTGTTAGAGATAGAAATCTACTTGTCTTGACTTAGGCTGTTCTGATTGTTGCTATGCCATAGTTAAATCCATCAGTGATGTCTTACAAGCATTTAGAAGTATGTCTAAGCTACTTGAATCATTGGCTGTGATAGAACTAGTGAGCATAAGCATGAATTGAGTCAAACTTATTGCCTTGATTGCATAAGTATCATCTAGTCTTGTGTTCATTTGAAGTGAATCTGTTTCATTCATAGTTAGTGTGTAACCTAATGCATTCATCTATTGTTGCATTTAAAAAAAAAAAAAAAACAAAACAAACTGAATTGA
Source organism: Brassica napus (assembly GCF_020379485.1). Classification (NCBI taxonomy): domain Eukaryota; kingdom Viridiplantae; phylum Streptophyta; class Magnoliopsida; order Brassicales; family Brassicaceae; genus Brassica; species Brassica napus. The sequence goes on from NW_026015199.1 coordinate 2,544, forward strand.
ACCTAAAAAGATCAGTGTATCTTTGCAAAGCATACATTGTCTTTACCTATTCTTGTCTTGATTGTCTAGCTTGTTTCAAGTATCATATATTATTGTGGCATTGGTGATCAAACAGGATGGATGATCTTGGTTTGATCCCAATGGGATGATCTGATCTTGCATTGAGTTGTGGTGGTGTTAGGTACACAAGGGAAGCGATACATGTAACTCGCCATCAACCAAGAATGTAGAGACAAAGGTCTTGTGCCATTGCATATCATCACTTGGACATGTTAGTCCATAATCTACAGGAAGTGTAGTGTGATTGATTATGCAATGAGAGCTGGCCATTGCATAATACCATTGGACATATCTAGTCCTTAGTCTACAGGAAGTGTAGCATGGGTCATTATGCAATGAGAGATGTGTCTTGTGAGACTCTCTATGGTGATTCAAACACCCTAATTCCTGGTTAAGGAAGAGAGAAAACTCACAAGAAGAAAGCTATCATAAAAGATGATAGTTATTAGACCATGGAGATGCATAGGATCATCACAAGCTTAGCTCCTTCTAGTCTCGGTTCTAAGCTTGAGGGGGAGTCTTAATGCATATGATCCATGGTCAGTAACAAGTCTTTGCAAAGGCTTCTACAAGGATCATCAACCGGACCAAGTCAGTGGCGTGTCTAGGCAAGAGGCTGTTCAGAGCAGCCTTGGCGAGTGAGGAAGAAGGCTCTCCATCAATGCGGCTTCAATGAGAGGTGATTGAGGAGAAGCTGATGAATCCATTCTGCCTTTCCAAGGAGTTGATGATGCCATGAAGATGGTGCATTGAGAGAGTTTGGAACTCACAAAAACACAAGGGAAGTTCCCTTAGACTTTTAAAACTCTTTTCAATCTTTTCATTCATCTTACTCATTGCTTGTGCTTGAAAAGATACTTAAGATGATTATGATTGAATTGTGAGATTGTGTGCATCAAGTGTGATGCAGGATATTCATTTTCTTGTTTTTGATAGGTACTGATGCACCTTTGGGATAATGTATCAGGTACCATTGCTTGAGCCTCACTAAAGATGTTCCTGGTCAGTTCCTAGCTTCTCTAAGATGGCTGAGAAGTCTGTTGAGAGGGGGAGATCCAAACCAGTTCTATGAAGAGGGCAAGCCGTGTGTGAAGTGTTGATCAGCCTCACTAGTGTTTTGAAGATGATCTGGTCGTGTCCTAGCTTCTCTAAGATGGCTGTGAAGTCAGTTGAGAGGGGGAGACTTCAAACCGGTTCCATGAAGAGGTGAAGCTGAAGTGTGAAGTGTGAAGTGTGCGCAAAGCTGTGAAGAGTTGCTGCACCTGTTAGGCCGTGATCCAGAGCTCCTTGTGTCCAACCACACTGGTTCTAAGGCACAAGAGCTCACTGGCCAATCCCTAGGCTTTGGAGAGCTCTACTCTTTTTCCCTTGCAAGGTTTTGTCCCAATGGGTTTTCCTTGTAAGGTTTTTAATGAGGGAGACTCTTCAGAGTTCCAAGCTTGGCTTAGGATCTCCTAAAGTCAAGCTTGAGGGGGAGTGTTGAACTGAAGAGAAGATGGAGCTTGTACAATAATAGGGCAAGCTCTAGAAGATGTCCAGAAGAGTTCAATCAAGCTTCAGAAGTTATTAGAAGCTGATGCAAAGAAGAGACAAGATCTAAGAAGTGTCTTGAAGGTGTATACAAGACATTGGAGGAGTTTGGGAGATTATGGTTGATGGTGCAAAGATAGGGATCGGCCTGTACGGACGGACGTACGGATGGTACGGACCGTACGGACATGATCAACCCAAAACTGATCAGGTAGACCATTTGAGCACATTTGAGGAATGTGCAATCTTAGGGCACAAGGTGTACGGTCATGACATCCGTACAGCCAAGTCTGATCATGTCTTGGGAGACAAGGCAAGGAGAAGGGCGTGTGAGACTATCCAAGGGAGAAAGATCCATTTGGCATATTCAAAGATGCCTTAGGAAGCAACCAGGAAGGTGCCTTTCTCTCCAGCTCACACAGACCAATCACAGCCAAGTATTCAGTCCACAAGACAGCTCATGACAGCCTGTAAAGGCCAGACTCGCCAAAGACTCCCATTGGCCAAGCATGTGATGATTCTGGTCCATAGAATTCAAATGGGCGCTCCCCTTTATGCTGACTTCACATGCTTAGGTTATCTGATGAATTCAGCCTCCATTTATGTATTTAAGCTTCTTGTAAACAATTGGAAACATTAAGTGAGTAAGGGGGTTTCCCTTCTCCTTCTCTAATCTTCAGTCTCTTATTCTCTCAGTTTCTCTCTAGTCTCTTAAGTCTCTCAATCTCTGTTCTTAAGTCTCACATACTCATAAACACTCTCACTAATCCTTTCCTATATATCACCTAGAACAAGCTCTAATCATTCTTCATTGAAGCTTATACACACACACATACTACCAGAGTAGAGATCTCTTTAAAAATCATAGATTCATCCTGGTTTGATTAGAATGACAAAGAAGATGTCATATTCCCAAACAGGAAAACTGAGATCACCTGATTTAAAAGTGGGATAGCTTCTTCATCCTAACTCCTATGAGATTTATTCAACTTCCTAATGGTTCTCCACTACTTTATGTATCCAATTCAAGCTTCTTACATCATGATTCATCCTGGTTTGATTAGAATGACAAAGAAGCTGTCATATTCCCAAACAGGAAAATTGGGATCACCTGATTTGAAAGTGGGACAGCTTCTTCATCCTAACTCCTATGAGATTTATTCAACTTCCTAATGATTCTCCATTACTTTATGTATCAAAATCAAGCTTCTTACGTCGCGATTCATCCTGGTTTGATTAGAATGACAAGGAAGCTGTCATATTTCCAAACAGGAAAACTAGGATCACCTAATTTGAAAGTGGGATAGCTTCTTCATCCTAACTCCTATGAGATTAATTCAACTTCCTAATGGTTCTCCACTACTTTATGTATCAAAATCAAGCTTCTTACATCAAGATTCATCCTTGTTTGATTAGAATGACAAAGAAGCTATCATATTCCCAAACAGGAAAACTGGGATCACCTGATTTGAAAGTGGGATAGCTTCTTCATCCAAACTCCTATGAGATTTATTCAACTTCCTAATGGTTCGCCACTACTTTATGTATCCAATTCAAGCTTCTTACATCGCGATTCATCCTGGTTTGATTAGAATGACAAAGAAGATGTCATATTCCCAAACAGGAAAACTGAGATCACCTGATTTAAAAGTGGGATAGCTTCTTCATCCTAACTCCTATGAGATTTATTCAACTTCCTAATGGTTCTCCACTACTTTATGTATCCAATTCAAGCTTCTTACATCATGATTCATCCTGGTTTGATTAGAATGACAAAGAAGCTGTCATATTCCCAAACAGGAAAATTGGGATCACCTGATTTGAAAGTGGGACAGCTTCTTCATCCTAACTCCTATGAGATTTATTCAACTTCCTAATGATTCTCCATTACTTTATGTATCAAAATCAAGCTTCTTACGTCGCGATTCATCCTGGTTTGATTAGAATGACAAGGAAGCTGTCATATTCCCAAACAGGAAAACTGGGATCACCTGATTTGAAAGTGGGATAGCTTCTTCATCCTAACTCCTATGAGATTTATTCAACTTCCTAATGGTTCTCCACTACTTTATGTATCCAATTCAAGCTTCTTAGATCACGATTCATCCTGGTTTGATTAGAATGACAAAGAAGCTGTCATATTCCCAAACAGGAAAACTGGGATCACCTGATTTTGAAAGTGGGATAGCTTCTTCATCCTAACTCCTATGAGATTTATTCAACTTCCTAGTGATTCTCCATTACTATATGTATCAAAATCAAGCTTCTTACATCGCGATTCATCCTGTTTTGATTAGAATGACAAGGAAGCTGTCATATTCCCAAACAGGAAAACTGGGATCACCTGATTTGAAAGTGGGATAGCTTCTTCATCCTAACTCCTATGAGATTTATTCAATTCCTAGTGATTCTCCATTACTTTATGTGTCAAAATCAAGCTTCTTACATCGTGATTCATCTTGGTTTGATTAGAATGACAAGGAAGCTGTCATATTCCCAAACAGGAAAACTGGGATCACCTGATTTGAAAGTGGGATAGCTTCTTCATCCTAACTCCTATGAGATTTATTCAACTTCCTAATGGTTCTCCACTACTTTAGGTATCCAATTCAAGCTTCTTACATCATGATTCATCCTGGTTTGATTAGAATGACAAAGAAGCTGTCATATTCCCAAACAGGAAAATTGGGATCACCTGATTTGAAAGTGGGACAGCTTCTTCATCCTAACTCCTATGAGATTTATTCAACTTCCTAATGATTCTCCATTACTTTATGTATCAAAATCAAGCTTCTTACGTCGCGATTCATCCTGGTTTGATTAGAATGACAAGGAAGCTGTCATATTTCCAAACAGGAAAACTAGGATCACCTAATTTGAAAGTGGGATAGCTTCTTCATCCTAACTCCTATGAGATTTATTCAACTTCCTAATGGTTCTCCACTACTTTATGTATCCAATTCAAGCTTCTTAGATCACGATTCATCCTGGTTTGATTAGAATGACAAAGAAGCTGTCATATTCCCAAACAGGAAAACTGGGATCACCTGATTTTGAAAGTGGGATAGCTTCTTCATCCTAACTCCTATGAGATTTATTCAACTTCCTAGTGATTCTCCATTACTTTATGTATCAAAATCAAGCTTCTTACATCACGATTCATCCTGGTTCGATTAAAATGACAAGGAAGCTGTTATATTCCCAAACAGGAAAACTAGGATCACATGATTTGAAAGTGGGATAGCTTCTTCATCCTAACTCCTATGAGATTTATTCAACTTCCTAGTTATTCTCCATTACTTTATGTATCAAAATCAAGCTTCTTACATCGCGATTCATCCTGGTTTGATTAGAATAACAAGGAAGCTGTCATATTCCCAAACAGGAAAACTGGGATCACCTGATTTGAAAGTGGGATAGCTTCTTCATCCTAACTCCTATGAGATTTATTCAACTTTCTAATGGTTCTCCACTACTTTATGTATCCATTTAAAGCTTCTTACATCACGATTCATCCTGATTTGATTAGAATGACAAAGAAGCTGTCATATTCCCAAACAGAAAAACTGGGATCACCTGATTTGAAAGTGGGATAGCTTCTTCATCCTAACTCCTATGAGATTAATTCAACTTCCTAATGGTTCTCCACTACTTTATGTATCAAAATCAAGCTTCTTACATCAAGATTCATCCTTGTTTGATTAGAATGACAAAGAAGCTATCATATTCCCAAACAGGAAAACTGGGATCACCTGATTTGAAAGTGGGATAGCTTCTTCATCTAAACTCCTATGAGATTTATTCAACTTCCTAATGGTTCGCCACTACTTTATGTATCCAATTCAAGCTTCTTACATCGCGATTCATCCTGGTTTGATTAGAATGACAAAGAAGATGTCATATTCCCAAACAGGAAAACTGAGATCACCTGATTTAAAAGTGGGATAGCTTCTTCATCCTAACTCCTATGAGATTTATTCAACTTCCTAATGGTTCTCCACTACTTTATGTATCCAATTCAAGCTTCTTACATCATGATTCATCCTGGTTTGATTAGAATGACAAAGAAGCTGTCATATTCCCAAACAGGAAAATTGGGATCACCTGATTTGAAAGTGGGACAGCTTCTTCATCCTAACTCCTATGAGATTTATTCAACTTCCTAATGATTCTCCATTACTTTATGTATCAAAATCAAGCTTCTTACGTCGCGATTCATCCTGGTTTGATTAGAATGACAAGGAAGCTGTCATATTCCCAATCAGGAAAACTGGGATCACCTAATTTGAAAGTGGGATAGCTTCTTCATCCTAACTCCTATGAGATTTATTCAACTTCCTAATGGTTCTCCACTACTTTATGTTGAGATGAGGAGTAGTTGTGGAGTGTTGAAGTTACTTGGGTGGAGAAAGTTACCACAGTAAATATTAGTTACTGTGGTAAAAAGGGTTAAAAGGAAGTTACCTTAGTGAAAGGAGTTACTTGGGAGTGAAATGGGTAAAGGGAAACTTACCAGGAAGAGAGGAGTGTGCGCTGAGGATAAGGTGGAGAGCCTTGACAGGCTGTGACAGGCTGGAAAGGCAAAGCATCTCAGTCCAAGATGCCTCACACACGATCACCCTCTCATTGGCTGAGTTTGAAATGAGGAGCCTCTTCCCTTGACTCCACATGCTTAGAATAGTGATCAAATGGAAACCCTTGTATCTGATCTCTCTATATATATTGTGGTGTGACCCTGATCAGCTCCATACTAAAGAACATGAATTCAAGGAAAGAAGGAGCTAGGAAATGGATCATGACACGACCTGATGAGCTTTATGGAAAGCTAAAAGGCTTGATCCATGAGGTACTGGACCGAGAAAAGGCTATGGGCCTTGATGTGGCCTTTATAAAGCATGGACTGACTTTAAACAATCATGGACGACCTGTGACAACCCTGATTGACAAGGAAATGGATAGGATGAAGCTGGTTAGACAGGAAATGGAATGGGAGATTCAGTCTGATCGAGAAATGGACTGGTCAAACCGACATATGCGAGAATTGAGTTGGAAATGGAAGATTGAGAACCAGAGCAGGAAATGGAACATGATGAGGACCTTTATCATCCAAATGAGCATAAGGAGCAGCTTGGTCGGACCTGGAACAAGATGGATCGAGCCCAAGAAAGAGATGTTCGAAAAAGGCCTTTATCGGCCCAAAAAGTGGAAGGACAAGCCAGCTTGGTTTATGATTAGCCCAATATGATTATGCACGACCATTATGGTCTATTTTAAGTTGATTTGGTTTTATTATTTATGTAAACTCATTAGGAATAGGTTTTGGGCTTTATAAACCCATTGGGAGTCGGTTTGGTGTTTTAAATCAATTAGCACTAGGATTTGGTTTTGGTTTTCCTAAACCACATTGGTTTAGGCTTAGGGTTTTATGTTTTTCTCTTTTAAACAGTTGCACCACGTCCATGTAACATGCAACCATTCTTTTATCAATAAAATTCCTTTTTGGTGCAAAACCAGATTGTTCTTGAGACTTTGTCTCTTTGTTCACCTAGGTGGACGTGTTCTATATCACACTAAGGGAGAGTTAATCTTCTGTGATCCATCCTAGACACTAAGCAGGGTGATCCTGTGTCTCAGGAGTAGCTAAACAACCTTTGAGCAGTCCATAGCTCGCAGGTGAAGTCCATAGCCATCTTCTATCATCTACCCACGCCCCCCTTCAAGTGATCCAGGGAGAGACAGCCATTCCAGGGCTGCACCAAGTGGTATCAGAGCCACTTGAATGTTTGGGGATTTTGTTCTTAACCTAAATCACGTGATCTATCATATCCAGCAGTCTCATATGTATTCTTTTGAAAGAAAAAGAAACCATGAAGAGAAAGCTGAGTGCAAAGCAACAAGGGAATTGCAAAGAAAAAAAAAACAGATCCAGATTCCACCCTTCTATGGAGACTATGATCCAGATACATACCTAGAATGGGAAAAGAATATGGATTTAATTATTAAGTGTCAAGGGTACACAGCAGAGAAGCAGGCTCAATTGGCATCTACTGGTTTATGTGGTTATGCACTTGATTGGTGGTATCAGACAGCTAATACCAGGAGACAGTATGGAGAGCAACAAATTTCTTCTTGGTATGAGATGAAGGCAGTCATGAAGAAAAGGTTTGTAGCCAAGAGGTATGGACAAACTGATTTGGAAAGGAAGCACAGCCAATCTGGTTCAGCTAAAGGACATATTAGGACACCAAAAGATGAGCCAAAGACATACTATGGTGGTGAGGCACCAAGAAAGTTGCAGCTACATCAAGCATATCTTGAGGAATTGCAAAACCCACAGCTCAAGCAAGACCTCAGGAACATGATAGATCAATCACTCACTGCTGTGATGGAAAAACCACAACAGACATCAGCCCCACGTCCAGCATCAAGAGACTATGAGCTATGTTGTTACCAGAAGGAACCAGTAGAGAAGAAAGAAGAAACTGCAGAAAAACAGGGTGTGAGAGAACAAGCTTTTGAATCAGAACCAACCACTCTTTGTGAAGCAGACAACTTGGACAACCATCTGAAACAAGAGGATAGAACATCAGTTATATGTGGCCACGTGCCTGGTCAAAACCAATCTGAAGAAGGAGTGCTTAATGGATCACCTAAAGCTCATGAATTGGCAGTTACAACTGTAGTTAAAGGAGGTGATATCATTGAATCTTTTTCTTGTGATCTACTAACCACACCTCCTGAATGGATTAATATCAGGCTAGTGGAGTATTTGAGAGATGTTAAGGGCTTGCAGCAAGTTGTTTTTGAACCAGGAGGAAGCTTCAGTGTTAGTATAAGAAGTAACAACAATCTAGTGCAGAAAACAGTTTCATACAAGCTTGATCTGCAAGGTTTCTTCACTCCTGAAAAACAAGATTTGAGGTCAAATCTTTTTGAAGGGAGAGAGGATGGTGTGATCTTGAGTATCTGCAGTAAAAATAGAGGAGAAACAGGAGGTAACACGCCCTTGATCAGTCCCATAACTGATCAGAACCAGCTCAGATCAACAAAACAGAAACTTGTTGTGGTTAAAAAGATGCCAAAACTTGAGAATGAATATGGGGATCATTACACACGACCACCAGACCCTATGCAGCATGAGAACCAAGTTATAATGAGCATTGGGCAGGGTGTATTGAGAGAAATCATAGATATTCTCCTAGGCATCCACAAGGAGCTAGTTCGGCCACCAGATCAATCAGCAAGGTTCCTGCTTGTTTTTAGAGATCTAATGCTCTCATTCTATCCGGGAGAGCATAGAACACATGCTGAGACAGCCATGGTTGAGGCGTGCTTATGGAGTAAATGGAGAGAAGCTTTTGCAGCAGCAGTTGGTTATGAGTTAAATGGAAAGGAAAGTTTTGTTTGCTACATACTAAGGCACGTGAGGAGCTTAGAGATGATTGAGCAAGGTTCCAAGAGCTTGCTGAAGCATGGAAAAGGATTGCAGTCCTGGGTATTTGATCCAGGAGATGATCATGTTTCTATCATCTTACAAGTCTCGGATTTGAGGACAAATCCTTTTGAAGGGAGAGAGGATGGTGTGACCCTGATCAGCTCCATACTAAAGAACATGAATTCAAGGAAAGAAGGAGCTAGGAAATGGATCATGACACGACCTGATGAGCTTTATGGAAAGCTAAAAGGCTTGATCCATGAGGTACTGGACCGAGAAAAGGCTATGGGCCTTGATGTGGCCTTTATAAAGCATGGACTGACTTTAAACAATCATGGACGACCTGTGACAACCCTGATTGACAAGGAAATGGATAGGATGAAGCTGGTTAGACAGGAAATGGAATGGGAGATTCAGTCTGATCGAGAAATGGACTGGTCAAACCGACATATACGAGAATTGAGTTGGAAATGGAAGATTGAGAACCAGAGCAGGAAATGGAACATGATGAGGACCTTTATCATCCAAATGAGCATAAGGAGCAGCTTGGTCGGACCTGGAACAAGATGGATCGAGCCCAAGAAAGAGATGTTCGAAAAAGGCCTTTATCGGCCCAAAAAGTGGAAGGACAAGCCAGCTTGGTTTATGATTAGCCCAATATGATTATGCACGACCATTATGGTCTATTTTAAGTTGATTTGGTTTTATTATTTATGTAAACTCATTAGGAATAGGTTTTGGGCTTTATAAACCCATTGGGAGTCGGTTTGGTGTTTTAAATCAATTAGCACTAGGATTTGGTTTTGGTTTTCCTAAACCACATTGGTTTAGGCTTAGGGTTTTATGTTTTTCTCTTTTAAACAGTTGCACCACGTCCATGTAACATGCAACCATTCCTTATGCTCATTTGGATGATAAAGGTCCTCATCATGTTCCATTTCCTGCTCTGGTTCTCAATCTTCCATTTCCAACTCAATTCTCGTATATGTCGGTTTGACCAGTCCATTTCTCGATCAGACTGAATCTCCCATTCCATTTCCTGTCTAACCAGCTTCATCCTATCCATTTCCTTGTCAATCAGGGTTGTCACAGGTCGTCCATGATTGTTTAAAGTCAGTCCATGCTTTATAAAGGCCACATCAAGGCCCATAGCCTTTTCTCGGTCCAGTACCTCATGGATCAAGCCTTTTAGCTTTCCATAAAGCTCATCAGGTCGTGTCATGATCCATTTCCTAGCTCCTTCTTTCCTTGAATTCATGTTCTTTAGTATGGAGCTGATCAGGGTCACACCATATTGTAACCTCATCATTAATAAGATTAAGCAAGTTATGAGTCTCTCTTAGTCTCTCTCTAGTTCGTTCTTAGACTCTTAATCTCATTTTATACTTTAATCTTCTCTAAATCTCTTCTAATCTTTCCTAAATACTCAGATCACTCTAAACATCACTAAAAGTGATATGGTATCAGAGCCAGGTTCGTGAGAACCTGAGGTCGTGTGAGATTCTTTGAAGCCTCAAGGTTGAAGCTTTGAAGAAACTCTTGTGTGTTCTTGTGTGTTTGAGAGTTTCTGGGTACTTTTCAAGTTCAAGACTGGTTGTGGTGTATCATCTGAAGCTGTGTGGGTTGAAGATCGAGGCTGTGAAGGTTTCTACAAGTCAATCAACTCAAGATAAAGTTTCTGAAGCTTAGAGAGTTCATCATTCAACATGGAGAGTGGGATGAACATGAACATGAAGGTAGCTGTGTGTTTCAAGGGAACCAACTACTTGGTGTGGTCTCGGATGGTGAGAACCACGGTGGGAAGCAAGGGGTTGTGGAAGCATATCACCCCCGGAGAAGCTCCAAAACTCATCACTCAAGGAGAGGATGATGGTGAGGCTGCAAGCAAGGCGGAAGAGAAGTGGCATCAAGAGGACATGCTGGTGATGTCTGTGCTTCATGCGTCACTTGAGCCGGCTATTCTGGATGCATACAGCTACTGTGAGTCTGCTAAGGAGCTGTGGGATGTTGAACAGAAGAGAAGATAGAGCTTGTACAACAATAGGGCAAGCTCTAGAAGATGTCTAGAAGAGTTCAATCAAGCTTCAGAAGTGTTCTGAAGTAGTTATCTTGTGAAGTTAAGTCTAGGAAAGACTTAGACTGATCATGTGAAGGCTTTGGAGGAGTTAGAGAGAAGATGGAAGTGTGGTGCAAAGATAGGGCGTTCAGTACGGCCTTGTACGGTCTAGGGTGAATCATGAAGGTGTTTGGGATCAGTCAAGAAGGAGATAAGGCAATGTGCATAGTTAGGGATTGTGGTACGGACAGGAGGTCCGTACCATCAACCGTACGGCCACTCCACACGCCCAAGTCACCCGGTTCAGCTTAAATCAAAGATGAGCAATGTGAGGGCGGTTTACTTTGATCCAATCCTATCTTAAGTGACCGTTGAAGGCTTATGGAGGGAAGGAATATACCTGAGCATCTTGTGGTCCAAGAGACAGGCTGGAAAGGGAAAAGAAGCTTTACCTTTACAGCCAAGACCCATCTCCTCCCTTCATTCAAAAGAAGCAATCTGAGCCTTCCATTTGAATAAGCCACGCCAGCTAGCACCAGAAACATCAAGACCAGTCTTCTCTCATCCTTACCATCCATTCTATCTTTTAATTACAGCCTTAGGATCTAGGTTTGTGATATAAGTTGTGTAAAGGCATATATAAGCCTCTTATGATCACTTTGTAAACCCTTAAGCTGAGAGAGTCTCTCTTCTTCATAAACTTGTTCTTGGTTCTTATTCTCTTGTTACTAAGTCTCTCTCTAATCTCCCATACACGTTCTCAGTCTCTCCCATACTCTCTTTGATTCTCTTAAACTCATTTCTATTCTTCATACTTCATCACACAACAATCTCTCATCTGTTCTTACATCACTCAAGTACTGGTACTCTGAAAACCTCATATGGTATCAGAGCCAGGTTGCTCAGACTCCTGGTGAAGACTTCCGCTACATCCACAAGCTCCCAAGCTCACGCCCTTGAAGATTCAGCTCACCTTGTCCCAAATTTCTACCTTGAAGAGTTCTTTGACAGTCTTGTTCATCCGACTTCAACATAGAGTCCAAAAGAACCATTGTCATTGCTGTTACTCTCAATGGTCCCAACTACCTTCTCTGGTCACGCATGGTGAAGACAGCTCTAGGAGGGAGAGGCTTATGGAGCCATTGCCTCATGGATGCTCCAAAGCTCTCCAAGACTGCCGGTTCAAATGAAAGCTCAGCAGATGGTGAATCCGGTTCCAAATCTGTATCTGAGGAGAAGTGGGAACAAGAAGACCTCAAGGTCTTATCCATTCTCCATAGCTCACTGTCTCCATCCATCCTTGAAGCATACTCATACTGTGAGAGTGCTAAAGACCTTTGGAGTACACTTAACAAGATATATGGGAACATCTCCAACATCAGCCGAGTATTTGAGATCAAGAAGTCCATCAACATCCTATCCCTTTTGGATAAGGAGTTCACTGCGCATCTAGGCAAGTTCAGAGCCCTTTGGTCTGAGCTAGAGATGCTTAGACCCCAATCTGTTGATCCGGAGGTGTTGATTGAAAGAAGGGAGCAAGACAAGGTGCTTGGCCTATTACTCACCCTCAGCCCTGCCTACAGCGCCTTGATTCAACATATCTTGAGGTCTGAGAAGCTCCTAACACTTGAAGAAGTGTGTTCCCAAGTCCAAAAGGAGAAGGGAACAATCGGGCTGTTTGGAACAAAGGAAACACTCTCCTTTGCTTCTCAAGCTGAAAGAAGCTCTCAGCCCAACAAGGCGCCTTACAAGAAGGGGGATAGGAGAGGCCTGAAGTGTGAGCATTGCAAGAGGGATGGGCACACCAAGGAGAGGTGTTGGATACTGAATCCAAGCCTCAACCCTGCCGAGTTCAAGTGAACCGTGCCCATGGAGGTTCAAGAGATCAGCTCGGATCTCTTGTTTGTAAGAAAACCTTCTAACCCTTAATAAGAGCTTGTGTCTTTATTTATTGTGCTGTGAGTGGTGTCTAGAGTCCCAGAATCTCATGTCTTGTTATTGCATTGTCTTGTGTGTTGCCATAGCTTGAATCATCATGAATGTGTTGTAGAATTGAGTAAAATGTCTCTACTGCTTGCAACATGTTTTGAAAAGCTGTTTTGCATACATAAGCATGTCTATGTTTACTGATGCTAATGCCTATGTTTAATCCATCAATGAAAGTCTAGCATCAATTAGAAAATGCCTAAGTAGCTTGCATAATCTGAAAATGCTTGTGCTTAGAGAGATTGCTTGCAAAGATAGAACTTGAAAATGACTTGTTTTAATCTGTTGCAATGCTTGTGAGATTGGGAATCAAACTTGATGATTAATCAAGGATTGATCCCAATACCCTTGTGTCTTATCCTTGCTGGAGTTTGAGTGGTGTTTCAGGTTCACAAGAAGTGTTCTTTACTCACCACCTATCCAAGACAAGAGGACGACCTGAACCATTGTGTGGAGCAATGGGAAGATACTTGTGTGTAGAAGCTGGTTTAAGAAGCGCAGGCCACGAGGTTGTTGAGCTCCTGGTTCAAGACACACAAGCGAAAGACCAACCATTGTGTGGAGCAATGGGAAGGTTCTTGTGTGTAGAAGCCGGTTTAAGAAGCGCAGGCCACAAGGTTGTTGAGCTCCTGGTTCAAGACACACAAGAAGAAGAAGATCACCATCTAAGCCATGAGGAAGGCTGGTGATCTGAGGGTACTTGAAGCTGAAGGCAAAAGGGTGGATCAGTGATTTAAGCGCAGCTGTTAGGGTGATGTGCTCCTGGTCTTGAAGTTCATTGAGGCTCATTTCAAGCTTGGATCTCCCCTATTCTCGGTCTCAAGCTTGCGGTGCTAGTATTCAAATGAGCAACCTGAAGAGCTAAAGTTCAAGACCTGTTTCCTCTTTATCATTACAATAGAATGATAAAATGAAGCCTGTTGCCAACATTCTGTGGGAAGTCCACAGCCTGCTCCAAAGAGGGTAGAGAGGATGTTGTGACAATGGAGAGATGACTTGTGGTTCTGTCCATGGTGGTTTAGTCACCATAGCCTACACATCAGATGAGTGTAGAGAGGACAGTCGACATGCAAAGAAAGAGCATCACCAGGAGGGTGATGCAATTTAAACCAAGACCATTGCAAGCTGATCATGCCCATGGAGGTTCAAGAGATCAGCTCGGATCTCTTGTTTGTAAGCAAACCTCCTAACCCTTAGAAATTGTCTAAGTTGCTTGCATCATTGAACTTGATTAATATGTCTCATGGATTGATGACTTCATATAGTTAATGCTTTAGGATTGTGCATTCATTGATGCATTTAAAAATGAGCCTAAATTGTCAATGTATTGTTTAAAGCTTGCATTGTCATTTTAGAGATTGAAAACTGCTTGTTCTTGCCTTGATTGATTGGCTTGTTTCAAGGTTTATATTCTGCTGTGGCATTGGTGATCAAACAGGATAAATTATCTTGGTGTGATCCCAATGGGATGATCTGATCTTGCATTGAGTTGTGGTGGTGTTAGGTACACAAGGAAAGTGATACATGTAACTCGCCAACAGCCAAGAATGTAGTGACAAAGGTCTTGTGCCATTGCATATCATCACTAGGACATGTTAGTCCATAATCTACAGGAAGTGTAGTGTGATTGATTATGAAATGAAAGATGGCCATTGCATAATACCATTGGACATATCCAGTCCAAAGACTACAGGAAGTGTAGCATGGGTCATTATGCAATGAGAAGTGTGTCTTGTGAGACTCTCTATGGTGATTCAAACACCCTAGTTCCTGGTTAAGGAAGAGAGTAAACTCACAAGAAGAAAGCTATCATGAAAGATGATCGTTATTAGACCATGGAGATGCATAGGATCATCACAAGCTTAGCTCCTTCTATTCTCGGTTCTAAGCTTGAGGGGGAGTCTTAATGCATATGATCCATGGTCAGTAACAAGTCTTTTGCAAAAGCTTCTTCAAGGATCATCAACCGGACCAAGTCAGTGGCGTGTCTAGGCAAGAGGCTGTTCAGAGCAGCCTTGGAGAGTGAGGAAGAAAGCTCTCCATCAATGCGGCTTCAATGAGAGGTGATTGAGGAGAAGCTGATGAATCCATTCTGCCGTTCCAAGAAGTTGATGATGCCATGAAGATGGTGCATTGGCCGAGTTAGGAAACTCACAAAAACACAAGGGAAGTTCCCTTAGACTTTTTTTAAACTCTTTTCAATCTTTTTTCATTCATCTTATTCATTGCTTGTGCTTGAAAAGATACTTAAGATGATTATGATTGAATTGTGAGATTGTGTGCATCAAGTGTGATGCAGGATATTCATTTTCTTGTTTTTGATAGGTACTGATGCACCTTTGGGATAATGTATCAGGTACCATTGCTTGAGCCTCACTAAAGATGTTCCTGGTCAGTTCCGAGCTTCTCTAAGATGGCTGAGAAGTCTGTTGAGAGGGGGAGATCCAAACCAGTTCTAGGAAGAGGGCAAGCCGTGTGTGAAGTGTTGATCAGCCTCACTAGTGTTTTGAAGATGATCTGGTCGTGTCCTAGCTTCTCTAAGATGGCTGTGAAGTCAGTTGAGAGGGGGAGACTTCAAACCGGTTCCATGAAGAGGTGAAGCTGAAGTATGAAGTGTGAAGTGTGCGCAAAGCTGTGAAGAGTTGCTGCACCTATTAGGCCGTGATCCAGAGCTTCTTGTGTCCAACCACACTGGTTCTAAGGCACAAGAGCTCACTGGCTAATCCCTAGGCTTTGAAGAGCTCTACTCTTTTTCCCTTGCAAGGTTTTGTCCCAATGGGTTTTCCTTGTAAGGTTTTTAATGAGGGAGACTCTTCAGAGTTCCAAGCTTGGCTTAGGATCTCCTAAAGTCAAGCTTGAGGGGGAGTGTTGAACAGAAGAGAAGATAGAGCTTGTACAACAATAGGGCAAGCTCTAGAAGATGTCTAGAAGAGTTCAATCAAGCTTCAGAAGTGTTCTGAAGTAGTTATCTTGTGAAGTTAAGTCTAGGAAAGACTTAGACTGATCATGTGAAGGCTTTGGAGGAGTTAGAGAGAAGATGGAAGTGTGGTGCAAAGATAGGGCGTTCAGTACGGCCTTGTACGGTCTAGGGTGAATCATGAAGGTGTTTGGGATCAGTCAAGAAGGAGATAAGGCAATGTGCATAGTTAGGGATTGTGGTACGGACAGGAGGTCCGTACCATCAACCGTACGGCCACTCCACACGCCCAAGTCACCCGGTTCAGCTTAAATCAAAGATGAGCAATGTGAGGGCGGTTTACTTTGATCCAATCCTATCTTAAGTGACCGTTGAAGGCTTATGGAGGGAAGGAATATACCTGAGCATCTTGTGGTCCAAGAGACAGGCTGGAAAGGGAAAAGAAGCTTTACCTTTACAGCCAAGACCCATCTCCTCCCTTCATTCAAAAGAAGCAATCTGAGCCTTCCATTTGAATAAGCCACGCCAGCTAGCACCAGAAACATCAAGACCAGTCTTCTCTCATCCTTACCATCCATTCTATCTTTTAATTACAGCCTTAGGATCTAGGTTTGTGATATAAGTTGTGTAAAGGCATATATAAGCCTCTTATGATCACTTTGTAAACCCTTAAGCTGAGAGAGTCTCTCTTCTTCATAAACTTGTTCTTGGTTCTTATTCTCTTGTTACTAAGTCTCTCTCTAATCTCCCATACACGTTCTCAGTCTCTCCCATACTCTCTTTGATTCTCTTAAACTCATTTCTATTCTTCATACTTCATCACACAACAATCTCTCATCTGTTCTTACATCACTCAAGTACTGGTACTCTGAAAACCTCATATGGGATACTTTGAAGAAGGTGTATGGCAACACATCAAACCTAAGCCGAGTGTTTGAAGTGAAGCAAGCCATCAACAACCTTGTACAAGAAGACATGGAGTTCACCAAGCATCTAGGGAGATTCAGGAGTCTCTGGTCCGAGATGGAGATGCTTAGGCCAAGCACAACGGATGCTGATGAGCTCAACAAGAGGAGAGAGCAAGACAAGGTCTTTGGGCTACTCCTCACGCTTAACCCAGCTTACAACGGTCTCATCCAGCACCTGCTTAGAGAAGACACTCTACCTGATCTTGAGGATGTGTGTGCGCGGATTCAGAAGGAGCAAGGCTCCATTGGGTTGTTTGCAAAGAAAGGAGACCTTTCCCTTGCAAGCCAGGCAACTCAAGAGGAAGGTAGTGAAGCTCCACAAGCAAACAAGGCTGCGGCTGCGCATGGGAAGTTTGAGGAGAGGAGGTTCAATGGGAGTTGTGATCACTGCAAGAAGCATGGCCACAAGAAGAGCCAATGCTGGATACTCCATCCTCACCTCAAGCCGGCTAAGTTCATGAAGGATCGTGAGGCAAGGGCTAATGTCTCGGATGGTACAAGTGGAGCTGGTACAAGCAAAGGAAAGGAGATAGATGGGCGTGAGGCAGGTGATGGAAAGTCTCTTGTAGCCTACACTGGAGCATCAAGCAACCGTGGGAACAATGATCAAGAGTATCTAAGGAGATCCGACCTTGATGCTCTCATTAAGATGTTCAAGGAGAATGGTAACATCTTTGGGTATTCTTTTGGTGCTAGGGTGGTAGAGAACTATGAGAATCTAACTAGAACTGATAGGATGCATGAGAGCTTGATAGAAATGGTAAATCAATCTAGAATTGCAAACTTTGCTAGAAATGATCATGCATTCAAACCATCTAGTATACTTGCACATATTGCTAGTTCTCATGACATTAAGCCATTAGTGATTGATTCAGGTGCATCTCATCATATGATAAGTGACACTAGCTTAATTAAAAACATTGTGCCAATGAATGGAAATGTACTGATTGCTAATGGAGATAAGATTCCTATTAGAGGAATAGGAAGTCTTAAACTATTTGATAAGGAAACTAAAGCTTTTTATATGCCTGAATTTACATCAAACTTGTTATCTGTTAAGAAATGTGCTACTGATTTGCAATGCAATGTTATATTCAGTCCTAATGATGTGAAGTTTCAGGATATTAAAAGCAGCAAGATGATTGGAAAGGGAGTGACTAAAGGAGAGCTATATTTACTTGAAGATCTCACTCCTGTTTCTAGATATAGCTGCTCGTTTACTTCTGTTTCTAGTTCTGGTTTAAGTAAAAATGCATTGTGGCATGCTAGATTAGGACACCCTCATAATAAGGCTTTAAAACTGATGTTGCCAGGTGTTTCCTTTGAGAATAATGATTGTGAAGCTTGCATTTTAGGCAAGCATTGTAGAACTGTCTTTACCAAGTCTACTACTGTTTATGAAAAGTGTTTTGATCTTATTCATTCTGATGTTTGGACTGCACCTTGCCTGTCTAGAGAAAACCATAATATTATGTAACTTTCATTGATGAAAAATCAAAATACACCTGGTTAACTTTAATTCCAACCAAAGATAGGGTACTTGATGCATTTAAAAATTTTCAATCCTATGTGACTAACCATTACAATGCCAAGATAAAGATTTTCAGGTCAGATAATGGAGGAGAGTACACGGGACAAGCATTCAAGCTACACCTAGCTCAGCATGGAATTCTTCATCAGACAAGCTGTCCCTATACACCACAACAGAATGGTGTGGCTGAGAGGAAGAACAGGCATTTGATGGAAGTAGCCAGGTCCATGATGTTTCAATCCAATGTGCCTAAGAAGTTTTGGAGTGATGCTGTTGCTACGGCGTGTTATCTCATCAACAGGACACCAACTCTGATCCTTCAAGGACAATCACCATTTGAGGTACTGAATCAGTACAAGCCTTCTCTCGAGCATATGAAGGTCTTTGGGTGTTTGTGTTTTGTGATGGTGCCTGGAGAGATAAGAAACAAGCTAGAAGCTAAGAGTTCAAAGGCAATGTTCATTGGATACTCATCAAGTCAGAAAGGATACAAGTGCTATGATCCTAACACAAGGAGAGTGTTAGTATCTAGAGAAGTGAAGTTTGTTGAAGAGAAAGGATATTATGAGGAACAGATTCAAGAAGACTTGAAGGATCTTACCTCTGATAGAGCTGAAACCTTGAGGATTATCCTAGAAGGCCTTGGAATCAACATGAATCAAGGACATCAAGGGGGGAGAAGCACTACCCCAGTCCCGGATCATCAGACTTCCAACCTTGAGCATGAGGGGGGGAATGAAACAAGAACTCCAAACCGTGAAGAAACAAGTAGAGAAGAGAGTTCTGGCTCTCATGATCAAGCTGTGGAATCAAATGATCAGGAAGAAGGAGCTGAAGAGAGTCAGCTAAGGGAAGAAGGAGCTGAAGCAAGTCAGCTAGGAGAAGAAAGATCTGAAACAAGTGTGCTGCCACAAGAAGAAGAACAAGAGATGGCGCAAGAAGGGCCAGTATTGAGAAGAAGTACAAGGCTGAGAAAGGATCCTTCCAGTTGGG
This sequence comes from Brassica napus, assembly GCF_020379485.1. NCBI lineage: Eukaryota > Viridiplantae > Streptophyta > Magnoliopsida > Brassicales > Brassicaceae > Brassica > Brassica napus. The sequence goes on from NW_026015199.1 coordinate 22,020, forward strand.
TAAACACAAGAGTGTACTACAATGCCCAAGCTGTGAAGCATCCTACTCAGGCCGTGTGTTCTTTTGCTCAATATCCAGAAGCACATTGCGCATTCATGGTAAACTTGGATGAGAATCACATTCCAAGAAGCTATGAAGAGGCAATGGAGGATAAGGAATGGAAGGAATCAGTAGGAGCTGAGGCAGGAGCTATGATAAAGAATGATACATGGTATGAGAGTGAACTACCAAAAGGGAAGAAAGCTGTGTCTAGTAGATGGATCTTTACAATCAAGTACAAGGCTGATGGGTCGATTGAGAGGAAGAAGACTAGACTAGTAGCAAGAGGGTTCACTCAGACATATGGAGAGGATTACATTGAGACATTTGCACCAGTAGCCAAGCTACACACCATTAGGATTGTTTTAAGCTTGGCTGTGAACCTAGGATGGGGATTGTGGCAAATGGATGTAAAGAATGCATTTCTACAAGGAGAGCTTGAGGATGAAGTCTATATGTATCCTCCACCAGGTCTGGAACATCTAGTGAAGAGAGGGAATGTACTGAGGCTAAAGAAAGCCATTTATGGGTTGAAGCAATCACCAAGAGCTTGGTATAACAAGTTGAGCACAACTCTGAATGGCCGAGGCTTCAAGAAGTCAGAATTGGATCACACTCTCTTTACACTCACGACACCCTCAGGTATGGTTGCTCTCCTTGTGTATGTGGATGATATCATTATCACTGGGAGTGATAAGGAAGGTATCAAAGCAACCAAGGAGTTTCTAAAGTCTATGTTTGAAATCAAAGACTTGGGAGAAATGAAATACTTCCTTGGAATTGAGATTTGTAGATCCAAGGAAGGTTTGTTCATGTCCCAAAGGAAGTATACACTTGATCTTTTGAAAGGTGCAGGTGCTTATGGAGGCAAGACAGCAAGGATGCCAATGGAGGATGGCTACAAAGTACCAAGAGAGGGGGAGATTGAAGACAGCAAGCCATTTCATGATCCTAAACTCTATAGAACACTTGTTGGCAAATTGATCTATCTTACCATCACAAGACCTGATATATGCTTTGCTGTGAATCAGGTGAGTCAACACATGCAGCTTCCCAAGGAACATCATTGGCGTATGGTGGAGAGGCTGCTGATGTATCTAAATGGCTCGCCGGATCAAGGGGTTTGGATGGGATGCAATGGAAGCTCAGAAGTGGTGGGCTATTGTGATGCTGATTGGGCAGGAGATAGAGCTGACAGAAGATCAACCACCGGCTATTGCACATTCATTGGAGGCAACTTGGTAACTTGGAAAAGCAAGAAGCAGAAGGTGGTGTCATGTTCAAGTGCTGAAGCTGAGTATAGAGCCATGCTGAAGCTCACAAATGAGTTGGTGTGGATCAAAGGCATCTTGAAGCACTTGGAGATTGATCAAGCGACTCCAATGACAATGCATTGTGACAATCAAGCTGCCATTCACATTGCATCCAACTCGGTGTTCCATGAGAGAACCAAGCACATTGAGGTTGATTGCCACAAAGTGAGACAGATGATTGTGCTAGGAGTGATCTTGCCCTGCTATACTAGAAGTGAAGATCAGTTGGCTGATGTGTTCACCAAGGCTGCGAGACAAAAGACTATGGAGTCCATTCACATCAGATTGGGACTCATAGATCTTGGGAAGAGAAGGAGCTGATCCCCTTAGCTGTGAGATCTTTACTCTTTTTCCCTCATTAAGGTTTTGTCCCAATGGGTTTTCCTTAGTGAGGTTTTTAATGAGGAAGATCTCATGGCTGTCCAAGCTTAGACTTTCACAAAGCTAAGCTTGAGGGGGAGTGTTGAGATGAGGAGTAGTTGTGGAGTGTTGAAGTTACTTGGGTGAAGAAAGTTACCACAGTAAATATTAGTTACTGTGGTAAAAAGGGTTAAAAGGAAGTTACCTTAGTGAAAGGAGTTACTTGGGAGTGAAATGGGTAAAGGGAAACTTACCAGGAAGAGAGGAGTGTGCGCTGAGGTTAGGATAAGGTTGTGGATAAGGTGGAGAGCCTTGACAGGCTGTGACAGGCTGGAAAGGCAAAGCATCTCAGTCCAAGATGCCTCACACACGATCACCCTCTCATTGGCTGAGTTTGAAATGAGGAGCCTCTTCCCTTGACTCCACATGCTTAGAATAGTGATCAAATGGAAACCCTTGTATCTGATCTCTCTATATATATTGTAACCTCATCATTAATAAGATTAAGCAAGTTATGAGTCTCTCTTAGTCTCTCTCTAGTTCGTTCTTAGACTCTTAATCTCATTTTATACTTTAATCTTCTCTAAATCTCTTCTAATCTTTCCTAAATACTCAGATCACTCTAAACATCACTAAAAGTGATACTTTATGTATCCAATTCAAGCTTCTTAGATCACGATTCATCCTGGTTTGATTAGAATGACAAAGAAGCTGTCATATTCCCAAACAGGAAAACTGGGATCACCTGATTTTGAAAGTGGGATAGCTTCTTCATCCTAACTCCTATGAGATTTATTCAACTTCCTAGTGATTCTCCATTACTATATGTATCAAAATCAAGCTTCTTACATCGCGATTCATCCTGTTTTGATTAGAATGACAAGGAAGCTGTCATATTCCCAAACAGGAAAACTGGGATCACCTGATTTGAAAGTGGGATAGCTTCTTCATCCTAACTCCTATGAGATTTATTCAATTTCCTAGTGATTCTCCATTACTTTATGTATCAAAATCAAGCTTCTTACATCGTGATTCATCTTGGTTTGATTAGAATGACAAGGAAGCTGTCATATTCCCAAACAGGAAAACTGGGATCACCTGATTTGAAAGTGGGATAGCTTCTTCATCCTAACTCCTATGAGATTTATTCAACTTCCTAGTGATTCTCCATTACTTTATGTATCAAAATCAAGCTTCTTACATCGCGATTCATCCTGTTTTGATTAGAATGACAAGGAAGCTGTCATATTCCCAAACAGGAAAACTGGGATCACCTGATTTGAAAGTGGGATAGCTTCTTCATCCTAACTCCTATGAGATTTATTCAATTTCCTAGTGATTCTCCATTACTTTATGTATCAAAATCAAGCTTCTTACATCGTGATTCATCCTGGTTTGATTAGAATGACAAGGAAGCTGTCATATTCCCAAACAGGAAAACTAGGATCACCTGATTTGAAAGTGGGATAGCTTCTTCATCCTAACTCCTATGAGATTTATTCAACTTCCTAGTGATTCTCCATTACTTTATGTATCAAAATCAAGCTTCTTACATCGCGATTCATCCTGGTTTGATTAGAATGACAAGGAAGCTGTCATATTCCCAAACAGGAAAACTGGGATCACCTGATTTGAAAGTGGGATAGCTTCTTCATCCTAACTCCTATGAGATTTATTCAACTTCTAATGGTTCTCCACTACTTTATGTATCCATTCAAGCTTCTTACATCACGATTCATCCTGGTTTGATTAGAATGACAAAGAAGCTGTCATATTCCCAAACAGAAAAACTGGGATCACCTGATTTGAAAGTGGGATAGCTTCTTCATCCTAACTCCTATGAGATTTATTCAACTTCCTAATGGTTCTCCACTACTTTATGTATCAAAATCAAGCTTCTTACATCGCGATTCATCCTGGTTTGATTAGAATGACAAAGAAGCTGTCATATTCCCAAACAGGAAAACTGGGATCACCTGATTTGAAAGTGGGATAGCTTCTTCATCCTAACTCCTATGAGATTTATTCAACTTCCTAATGGTTCTCCACTACTTTATGTATCCAATTCAAGCTTCTTACATCGCGATTCATCCTGGTTTGATTAGAATGACAAAGAAGCTGTCATATTCCCAAACAGGAAAACTGGGATCACCTGATTTGAAAGTGGGATAGCTTCTTCATCCTAACTCCTATGAGATTTATTCAACTTCCTAATGGTTCTCCACTACTTTATGTATCCAATTCAAGCTTCTTACATCATGATTCATCCTGGTTTGATTAGAATGACAAAGAAGCTGTCATATTCCCAAACAGGAAAATTGGGATCACCTGATTTGAAAGTGGGATAGCTTCTTCATCCTAACTCCTATGAGATTTATTCAACTTCCTAATGATTCTCCATTACTTTATGTATCAAAATCAAGCTTCTTACATCGCGATTCATCCTGGTTTGATTAGAATGACAAGGAAGCTGTCATATTCCCAAACAGGAAAACTGGGATCACCTGATTTGAAAGTGGGATAGCTTCTTCATCCTAACTCCTATGAGATTTATTCAACTTCCTAGTGGTTCTCCACTACTTTATGTATCCAAATCAAGCTTCTTACATCGCGATTCATCCTGGTTTGATTAGAATGACAAAGAAGCTGTCATATTCCCAAACAGGAAAACTGGGATCACCTGATTTGAAAGTGGGATAGCTTCTTCATCCTAACTCCTATGAGATTTATTCAACTTCCTAGTGATTCTCCATTACTTTATGTATCAAAATCAAGCTTCTTACATCGCGATTCATCCTGTTTGATTAGAATGACAAGGAAGCTGTCATATTCCCAAACAGGAAAACTGGGATCACCTGATTTGAAAGTGGGATAGCTTCTTCATCCTAACTCCTATGAGATTTATTCAACTTCCTAGTGATTCTCCATTACTTTATGTATCAAAATCAAGCTTCTTACATCGCGATTCATCTGGTTTGATTAGAATGACAAGGAAGCTGTCATATTCCCAAACAGGAAAACTGGGATCACCTGATTTGAAAGTGGGATAGCTTCTTCATCCTAACTCCTATGAGATTTATTCAACTTCCTAATGGTTCTCCACTACTTTATGTATCCAAATCAAGCTTCTTACATCATGATTCATCCTGGTTTGATTAGAATGACAAAGAAGCTGTCATATTCCCAAACAGGAAAACTGGGATCACCTGATTTGAAAGTGGGATAGCTTCTTCATCCTAACTCCTATGAGATTTATTCAACTTCCTAATGATTCTCCATTACTTTATGTATCAAAATCAAGCTTCTTACATCGCGATTCATCCTGGTTTGATTAGAATGACAAGGAAGCTGTCATATTTCCAAACAGGAAAACTGGGATCACCTGATTTGAAAGTGGGATAGCTTCTTCATCCTAACTCCTATGAGATTTATTCAACTTCCTAATGGTTCTCCACTACTTTATGTATCCAATCAAGCTTCTTACATCACGATTCATCCTGGTTTGATTAGAATGACAAAGAAGCTGTCATATTCCCAAACAGGAAAACTGGGATCACCTGATTTGAAAGTGGGATAGCTTCTTCATCCTAACTCCTATGAGATTTATTCAACTTCCTAGTGATTCTCCATTACTTTATGTATCAAAATCAAGCTTCTTACATCACGATTCATCCTGGTTCGATTAGAATGACAAGGAAGCTGTTATATTCCCAAACAGGAAAACTGGGATCACCTGATTTGAAAGTGGGATAGCTTCTTCATCCTAACTCCTATGAGATTTATTCAACTTCCTAGTGATTCTCCATTACTTTATGTATCAAAATCAAGCTTCTTACATCGCGATTCATCCTGGTTTGATTAGAATGACAAGGAAGCTGTCATATTCCCAAACAGGAAAACTGGGATCACCTGATTTGAAAGTGGGATAGCTTCTTCATCCTAACTCCTATGAGATTTATTCAACTTCCTAATGGTTCTCCACTACTTTATGTATCCAAATCAAGCTTCTTACATCACGATTCATCCTGGTTTGATTAGAATGACAAAGAAGCTGTCATATTCCCAAACAGAAAAACTGGGATCACCTGATTTGAAAGTGGGATAGCTTCTTCATCCTAACTCCTATGAGATTTATTCAACTTCCTAGTGATTCTCCACTACTTTATGTATCAAAATCAAGCTTCTTACATCGCGATTCATCCTTGTTTGATTAGAATGACAAAGAAGCTGTCATATTCCCAAACAGGAAAACTGGGATCACCTGATTTGAAAGTGGGATAGCTTCTTCATCCTAACTCCTATGAGATTTATTCAACTTCCTAATGGTTCTCCACTACTTTATGTATCCAATTCAAGCTTCTTACATCGCGATTCATCCTGGTTTGATTAGAATGACAAAGAAGCTGTCATATTCCCAAACAGGAAAACTGGGATCACCTGATTTGAAAGTGGGATAGCTTCTTCATCCTAACTCCTATGAGATTTATTCAACTTCCTAATGATTCTCCACTACTTTATGTATCCAATCAAGCTTCTTACATCATGATTCATCCTGGTTTGATTAGAATGACAAAGAAGCTGTCATATTCCCAAACAGGAAAATTGGGATCACCTGATTTGAAAGTGGGATAGCTTCTTCATCCTAACTCCTATGAGATTTATTCAACTTCCTAATGATTCTCCATTACTTTATGTATCAAAATCAAGCTTCTTACATCGCGATTCATCCTGGTTTGATTAGAATGACAAGGAAGCTGTCATATTCCCAAACAGGAAAACTGGGATCACCTGATTTGAAAGTGGGATAGCTTCTTCATCCTAACTCCTATGAGATTTATTCAACTTCCTAATGGTTCTCCACTACTTTATGTATCCAATTCAAGCTTCTTACATCACGATTCATCCTGGTTTGATTAGAATGACAAAGAAGCTGTCATATTCCCAAACAGGAAAACTGGGATCACCTGATTTGAAAGTGGGATAGCTTCTTCATCCTAACTCCTATGAGATTTATTCAACTTCCTAGTGATTCTCCATTACTTATGTATCAAAATCAAGCTTCTTACATCGCGATTCATCCTGGTTTGATTAGAATGACAAGGAAGCTGTCATATTCCCAAACAGGAAAACTGGGATCACCTGATTTGAAAGTGGGATAGCTTCTTCATCCTAACTCCTATGAGATTTATTCAATTCCTAGTGATTCTCCATTACTTTATGTATCAAAATCAAGCTTCTTACATCGCGATTCATCTTGGTTTGATTAGAATGACAAGGAAGCTGTCATATTCCCAAACAGGAAAACTGGGATCACCTGATTTGAAAGTGGGATAGCTTCTTCATCCTAACTCCTATGAGATTTATTCAACTTCCTAATGGTTCTCCACTACTTTATGTATCAAATTCAAGCTTCTTACATCATGATTCATCCTGGTTTGATTAGAATGACAAAGAAGCTGTCATATTCCCAAACAGGAAAATTGGGATCACCTGATTTGAAAGTGGGATAGCTTCTTCATCCTAACTCCTATGAGATTTATTCAACTTCCTAATGATTCTCCATTACTTTATGTATCAAAATCAAGCTTCTTACATCGCGATTCATCCTGGTTTGATTAGAATGACAAGGAAGCTGTCATATTCCCAAACAGGAAAACTGGGATCACCTGATTTGAAAGTGGGATAGCTTCTTCATCCTAACTCCTATGAGATTTATTCAACTTCCTAGTGATTCTCCATTACTTTATATATCAAAATCAAGCTTCTTACATCGCGATTCATCCTGGTTTGATTAGAATGACAAAGAAGCTGTCATATTCCCAAACAGGAAAAATGGGATCACCTGATTTGAAAGTGGGATAGCTTCTTCATCCTAACTCCTATGAGATTTATTCAACTTCCTAGTGATTCTCCATTACTTTATGTATCAAAATCAAGCTTCTTACATCGCGATTCATCCTGGTTTGATTAGAATGACAAGGAAGCTGTCATATTCCCAAACAGGAAAACTGGGATCACCTGATTTGAAAGTGGGATAGCTTCTTCATCCTAACTCCTATGAGATTTATTCAACTTCCTAATGGTTCTCCACTACTTTATGTATCCAATTCAAGCTTCTTACATCATGATTCATCCTGGTTTGATTAGAATGACAAAGAAGCTGTCATATTCCCAAACAGGAAAATTGGGATCACCTGATTTGAAAGTGGGATAGCTTCTTCATCCTAACTCCTATGAGATTTATTCAACTTCCTAATGATTCTCCATTACTTTATGTATCAAAATCAAGCTTCTTACATCGCGATTCATCCTGGTTTGATTAGAATGACAAGGAAGCTGTCATATTCCCAAACAGGAAAAATGGGATCACCTGATTTGAAAGTGGGATAGCTTCTTCATCCTAACTCCTATGAGATTTATTCAACTTCCTAGTGATTCTCCATTACTATATGTATAAAAATCAAGCTTCTTACATCGCGATTCATCCTGTTTTGATTAGAATGACAAGGAAGCTGTCATATTCCCAAACAGGAAAACTGGGATCACCTGATTTGAAAGTGGGATAGCTTCTTCATCCTAACTCCTATGAGATTTATTCAACTTCCTAGTGATTCTCCATTACTTTATATAACAAAATCAAGCTTCTTACATCGCGATTCATCCTGGTTTGATTAGAATGAAAAGAAGCTGTCATATTCCCAAACAGGAAAATTGGGATCACCTGATTTGAAAGTGGGATAGCTTCTTCATCCTAACTCCTATGAGATTTATTCAACTTCCTAATGATTCTCCATTACTTTATGTATCAAAATCAAGCTTCTTACATCGCGATTCATCCTGGTTTGATTAGAATGACAAGGAAGCTGTCATATTCCCAAACAGGAAAACTGGGATCACCTGATTTGAAAGTGGGATAGCTTCTTCATCCTAACTCCTATGAGATTTATTCAACTTCCTAATGGTTCTCCACTACTTTATGTATCCAATTCAAGCTTCTTACATCACGATTCATCCTGGTTTGATTAGAATGACAAAGAAGCTGTCATATTCCCAAACAGGAAAACTGGGATCACCTGATTTGAAAGTGGGATAGCTTCTTCATCCTAACTCCTATGAGATTTATTCAACTTCCTAGTGATTCTCCATTACTTTATGTATCAAAATCAAGCTTCTTACATCGCGATTCATCCTGGTTCGATTAGAATGACAAGGAAGCTGTTATATTCCCAAACAGGAAAGCTAGGATCACATGATTTGAAAGTGGGATAGCTTCTTCATCCTAACTCCTATGAGATTTATTCAACTTCCTAGTGATTCTCCATTACTTTATGTATCAAAATCAAGCTTCTTACATCGCGATTCATCCTGGTTTGATTAGAATAACAAGGAAGCTGTCATATTCCCAAACAGGAAAACTGGGATCACCTGATTTGAAAGTGGGATAGCTTCTTCATCCTAACTCCTATGAGATTTATTCAACTTTCTAATGGTTCTCCACTACTTTATGTATCCATTTAAAGCTTCTTACATCACGATTCATCCTGGTTTGATTAGAATGACAAAGAAGCTGTCATATTCCCAAACAAAAAAACTGGGATCACCTGATTTGAAAGTGGGATAGCTTCTTCATCCTAACTCCTATGAGATTAATTCAACTTCCTAATGGTTCTCCACTACTTTATGTAACAAAATCAAGCTTCTTACATCAAGATTCATCCTTGTTTGATTAGAATGACAAAGAAGCTATCATATTCCCAAACAGGAAAAGTGGGATCACCTGATTCGAAAGTGGGATAGCTTCTTCATCCTAACTCCTATGAGATTAATTCAACTTCCTAATGGTTCTCCACTACTTTATGTAACAAAATCAAGCTTCTTACATCAAGATTCATCCTTGTTTGATTAGAATGACAAAGAAGCTATCATATTCCCAAACAGGAAAAGTGGGATCACCTGATTTGAAAGTGGGATAGCTTCTTCATCCTAACTCCTATGAAATTTATTCAACTTCCTAGTGATTCTCCATTACTATATGTATCAAAATCAAGCTTCTTACATCGCGATTCATCCTGTTTTGATTAGAATGACAAGGAAGCTGTCATATTCCCAAACAGGAAAACTGGGATCACCTGATTTGAAAGTGGGATAGCTTCTTCATCCTAACTCCTATGAGATTTATTCAACTTCCTAGTGATTCTCCATTACTTTATGTGTCAAAATCAAACTTCTTACATCGTGATTCATCTTGGTCTGATTAGAATGACAAGGAAGCTGTCATATTCCCAAACAGGAAAACTGGGATCACCTGATTTGAAAGTGGGATAGCTTCTTCATCCTAACTCCTATGAGATTTATTCAACTTCCTAATGGTTCTCCACTACTTTATGTATCCAATTCAAGCTTCTTACATCATGATTCATCCTGGTTTGATTAGAATGACAAAGAAGCTGTCATATTCCCAAACAGGAAAATTGGGATCACCTGATTTGAAAGTGGGACAGCTTCTTCATCCTAACTCCTATGAGATTTATTCAACTTTCTAATGATTCTCCATTACTTTATGTATCAAAATCAAGCTTCTTACGTCGCGATTCATCCTGGTTTGATTAGAATGACAAGGAAGCTGTCATATTTCCAAACAGGAAAACTAGGATCACCTAATTTGAAAGTGGGATAGCTTCTTCATCCTAACTCCTATGAGATTTATTCAACTTCCTAATGGTTCTCCACTACTTTATGTATCCAATTCAAGCTTCTTAGATCACGATTCATCCTGGTTTGATTAGAATGACAAAGAAGCTGTCATATTCCCAAACAGGAAAACTGGGATCACCTGATTTTGAAAGTGGGATAGCTTCTTCATCCTAACTCCTATGAGATTTATTCAACTTCCTAGTGATTCTCCATTACTTTATGTATCAAAATCAAGCTTCTTACATCACGATTCATCCTGGTTCGATTAAAATGACAAGGAAGCTGTTATATTTATGAGATTTACAGAGTCTCAGGCTGTATGAGTGTTGAACAAACCCACAAGGGCTAGAGAGAACTTGAAATGGTGAAGAGAGACTAATGAAAGTGAGATTTAGTGAATGGAAGAATAAGAGTAATTATGGGAGATTGAGTGAGAGTAGAAGACTGAGAGTATGAGATTAAGTAACCAGAATAGAGTAATCAAGAGAATGAAGATTGGGAGATTCAAAGTAACCAAAGACTATGAAGGAGAAGGGGAAATCCCCCTTACTCTCTTAGAGAGTTTACAATTCGCCCATAAAGGGTCTTTAAATAGAAAACAGGTTGCAAACTCATAAAACCCTAAGTTAAGGATAAGAAATGGACAGTGGAGGTAGCCTGGTTTGAAATGGACGTTCTGGATCAGGTCTTGGGGTGTTTGTAGCTGGTTGTATGCTCCTGATTGGATGTGGGAATGCTTGGCTAGAAATACTCCACACTGCCTTATGTATCTGTCCATATCTTTGTCCAGATACATAGCCAGCCTTTGTCTCTTTCTTTCCAGCAACATCCAGCCTGTCTTGGACTATCATAAGCCAATCAGAACCGTGTGCCAGCTCCCTTAGATTCCCATTGCACACAGCATCTTCTTGATGCTCTTTTGATACCATTACTCAACCCGGACCTTGCACATACTTCTTAGACCGTACCCTTGTGCCCTATTTTTGTACAAGCACCAAATGTCTTCAGATGGTTGAGAAAAGATGTTTCGGGTCGATCTCATCCGTACCGGTCCGTACAGTCCGTACGGCCGTCCGTACAGCCGACCCTAACTTTGCACCATCGACCATTTCCTCCCAAACTCCTCTAATGTCTTCTACAGATCAGTCTAAGCCCTTCTTGGACTTAACTTCACAAGATATACACTTCAGGGTACTTCTGAAGCTTGGTTGAACTCTTCTGAACATCTCCTGAAGCTTGCCCTATCTTTGCACAAGCTTCTATCTTCTCTTCAGTTCAACACTCCCCCTCAAGCTTGACTCTAGGAGATCCTGAGCCAAGCTTGGAACCCTGAAGAGTCTCCCTCATTAAAAACCTTGCAAAGAAAACCCTGTGGGACAAAACTTTGCAAGGGAAAAAGAGTAGAGCTCTTAAGGGCCTAGGGATTGGCCAATGAACTCTTGTGCCTTAGAACCAGTGTGGTTGGACACAAGAAGTTCTGGATCACGGCCTAAGATGGTGCAGCAACTCATCAAGACTTTGCGCACTTAACAACTCAGCTTCATCTCTTCATGGAACCGGTTTGAAGTCTCCCCCTCTCAACTGACTTCACAGCCATCCTAGAGAAGCTAGGACACGACCAGATCATCTTCAAAACACCAGTGAGGCTGCTCAACACTTCACACACGGCTTGCCCTCTTCATAGACCAGGTTTGGAATCTCCCCCTCTCCACAGACTTCACAGCCTCTTTAGAGAAGCTAAGAGATGACCCGAAACTGTTTAATAAGGCGCCAAGCAAAGGTACCTGATACACATTCCAAAGGTGCATCAGTACTTATCAAGAACCAAGAATTTGAATATCCTGCATCACAATTGATGCACACAATTCAATCAATCTTTTTCAGTATAATCTCAGTTCAATCAATTCATTTCTAGTAACTTTTTCAAGCTTAAGCCCTTAATAGAAGAATGAATTGAACTGAAAGAGACTAAGGGACACTTCCTTTTTTTTTGTTTTGGTGAGGAGCTTTCTATGAGCATACGCATCCTCCACTTGTACACATTCCCTTGTACCGGCTCATCTTAGGGACTGATACAGCTTGACTCTCCACTTGATCCTCCCTCAAGTAGTCTCTGTAGGTATCACATCCATCTCCTAAAGGTTGCTTATCAAGATCACAAGTACCTGATTCAATATGAACGCAGTGCCTCAGTTCTTTAGGAGAGAAATCCAAGTACATAGGCTTATCTTTTCAGACTAAGCTGCATTAAATCAATCATCTTGAGTAACATGATAAGTAGACTTCCCTTTTTATTTTTGGTGAGTTTCCCACTCGGCCAATGCATCATCTTCTTGGCACTATCAACTTGTTGGATGACTAAATGGGTCTATCAGCTTCTCCTCAGCCACCTCTCATTGAAGCCGCATTGATGGAGAGCCTTCCTCCTCACTTGCTAAGACTGCTTCACTTGCTAAGACTGCTCTGAACAGCCTCTTGCCTAGACACGCCACTGACTTGGCCCGTTTGATGGTTCTTCTTAGAAGCCTTTGCAAAGACCTATCAGGCCATGAACCTTGTGATATGATCATGGACCAGCCAGCTGATGGAGAAAGAAATGGCGAGTTTAGAGATGAACCAGCTGAAGAAGATGAGGTCTTAACCATTCCTAAAGGTCCCATGACTCGAGCCAGAGCTAGGAAACTCAAAGAAGCTATTGGAGGACTAATCAGGAAGTCCTTGGAGCAAGAAGAATGTCTTGGAGGAAGCTTGATACTTCAAGATACGCTTATCACCATTCAAGCCATCTTACCATCAAGTTGAGTATCATCTAGGCTAGCAAGCTATGTGTGCTCTTTTCCTATCATTGTTTTTGTCCCATTGGGTTTTGCAATGATAGGTTTTTAACGAGGCCATAGTCTTGCTATCTTATCACCTAGTTGAAACTCTCGGACCAAACCACATGAAGAACCTTATGCTATCTTTATTTCTAAGTATTTATGTCTTTCATTTTCGAAAACTCTATCTAAGTTGTGTCTTTACTTCTACATTAATTGGAGGAGCCTGTTCCTTTAATTTCGAAATGCTTGGAGCCTGTTCCAAGCCTTTCACTATATATATGTGTAACTCGGCAACCCTAGCATCTATCAAGTTTTCTTTCATTTAAACCTTTGTGTTTTCTTCTCCCTTGCTTTCACGAGTTAAGAGAGTGTCTGGTGTGTAGTATCCAGTCTGTTGTGTTAATATGAAGGCATTGGATGATGAGAAGTGTTGAGAGTAATAGATGAGGTTGGGAAAGAGTAAGGAGTTGGAGAGGAATGAGTTTGGGTCGACCTAAGCCGTACAGGCCGTACTGGCCGTACTGACCGTACCATTAGGGTCGACCAAACTCACCAAAGGGAAGTTACCATGCCACGGTAACTTAGGAGAAGTAACACTGATCTTCTACCACACTGGTTTACGTTAAGATGGATAAGGAAGAGCTTAGAGACAGGCTGTCACTTGCTGGATAAAGCTAAAGGTGCTTTACATCCAAGGATAAGCTAATTGGACAGTTTGAATTAAAGTAGAATCCTATCCATTGCAATAGTGTGATTTCGAAAACCCTTATGTCTCTTGTAGCCTCACTATATATTGTTGTCTCTCATCATTAATAAAACTTAGATAGTTCTAAACAAATCAATCTCTCTATACTTTTCACAATGATTCTCCATTAGTCTCTTAATCTCTTAAATCTACTCTAATCTCTTCTCTATTCTTATCTAAACTCAGATTATCTTTTACACTTCTCAAAAGTGATATGGTATCAGAGCCAGGTTGATTTCAATCTGAGTTCTTGGCGTTTTTCTCTTGAAGATTCAAACTTGAAACTTTGAGAGATCGAGTGAGAGTGGTGTGAGTGTTCTTGGAAGAAGCTGCATCCCGGGAGCTACATCTTCATTCCGGCAGTCTTATCAAGCTTTTTGAGGGTTCTTTGAAGAGTAAAGACAAGGCACGGAAGGGTTTGAGCTGGTGTTGTAGTTCTGAGCCTCAAGATCAAGTCTTTTACAAGTTATTGAAGTGAAACTGCTTGAGATGGAGAGCGGTTCCAAGATGAAGGTTGCTGTGACTTTCAAAGGAAGTAACTACCTAGTATGGTCTAGGATGGTGAAGACTGCTGTGGGAAGTAAGGGTTTATGGAAGCACATCACATCTGGTGAGGCTCCAAAGCTCATTACTCAAGGAGGAGACAAGGAGAGTGTCTCGGAAGCTGAAGCTGAGAAGTGGCAACAAGAGGACATGATGGTGATGTCTGCTCTTCATAGCTCGTTGGAGCCAGCCATTCTAGATGCTTACAGCTATTGTGAGACAGCCAAGGAGCTGTGGGAAACATTGAAGAAGGTGTATGGAAACACCTCTAACCTCAGCCGGGTCTTTGAAGTGAAGAAAGCTTTGAATGATCTAACTCAGGAGGACATGGAGTTCACTAAGCATTTGGGGAGGTTCCGGACACTCTGGTCAGAGCTGGAGATGCTGAGGCCGAGCACAACTGATCCGGAGCTGCTGAATGAAAGAAGAGAGCAAGACAAGGTCTTTGGGTTGTTGCTGACAATGAATCCAAGATACAGTGGGTTGATTCAGCATATGTTGAGGGCGGATAGAGCTGTCAAATGGTCGGGCCGTCCATGGGCTTGACCAGTCCAAACTGTGATGGGCGGTTCATGGGCTTGACCAAATAACAAATGGTCCAATTGGGCGTAAAACCGTTTTCACCCGTGGACAATTTGGTCCTGCCCGAATGGGCTCTGGGCGGCCCAAACCATTAAAAAAATTAGGGTTTTTTAATTTGGGAAAAAATAATTTTCGCGATTATGGTGATTCTCGCGGTTCTGGCGATTCTCCAGTTCTCCTCCATAAACGATCTGTGTTTGTAGCTCGATCTATGCTTGTGGGTTCATCAATCATCACCTCCACATGTAATTTCTTGCGATTCTCCAGTTCTCTCTCTTGTCTCGGCCCTTCCTCTCTCTCGACTCTCGTCGCGGCTCTTTCGTCTCTCTCCTTCTCTTCTTCGCATTAACCGTAAGTTTCGAGATTATCATACTGTGTTTTGATTATCATACTGTGTTTTCTCCTCCAGAGCTCTTTTGTCTCTCTCCTTCACCTTCTCGTCAATCGCTTGCTTGAGTATTCTTCTTCGCATCCGTAAGTTTCGAATCACTTGCTTGATCACTGATCATTGATAGTTTTATCGAAACCCTTTAAACCAAAACATTTTCTTATTGAAGGTTTTGGATTGAAACTGAAGGCCTCATCTGCTCAGTTCTCATAAGAAGGGTTTATCGAGGGTTAGATTCTTAAACTTTTTAGCATGTTTCTCTGAGATTTGGATTATGCTTAAGCTTCTTGTCTGGTTTAGATACTTTGGATTAAGCTTACGCTCGTTGGTATTTCCCTGAGACTTACATGTTACAGCCATGTTAATAATAGCTCATGTTCTTTGCTTTAAATGAACGTAACACGTCTGTTCTATGTGTATCTGTTGTGTTATTACATGTGTATGTGGACTGATTAAGCATTTGTCTAATTGTTACAGGACAATGAACTTTGATACTCCAAACCTGATTGACGAAGACATGGAACATGAAGATGATGACGAGGTCCATGAGGATGATCCAATGCCTCAAGAAACTGCTTCTTCAGAAAAAGGTACCAGTAGTGGTAGTTCAAGTAGCCGTCGTGCTAAGTGCTGGAATAACTTCACAGTAGGGGAAAAATATTCTGATGGTAGAACTGATGTTAGATGTAATTACTGTCAAAAGAGTTATTGCTTGAATCTGCGTCAAAATGGAACTAATACCATGAATCGCCATATGAGGACTTGCTCAAAAACTCCCGGAAGTACTCCTAGAAGTTCTCCTAAAAAGCTGGATATGGAAGTGTTCCGCGAGATGATTGCTGTGGCTATCATTCAGCACAATCTTCCTTACTCTTTTGTCGAGTATGAGAAGGTCAGAGAAGCTTTCACCTATGCGAATCCTGTTAACTTGAAGAGAAGAAGTGGAGAAGCAAAAGTGATGAGTTGAGTTGGTGCTTGTGCAAAGACACGGCAAGATCTTCAGAGATTGTATGTTAAGGCTTTGGGAGAGTCTTAAGGCTTTAGAAGTGGTCTGATGAGTGTGCAAAGATAGGGTTAAGTCCAGGAGGGACTTAGACACCATTTAGAGAAGATTTGGGTCAGACAGTAACTCCAAAGTTACCACAGTAACTTTGGAGAGTTACCACAGTAAGATTGGAGAAGGTTGGGCAAGTTGGTGTAAAAGTGAATAGTGAATCACTAGTCACTATTCAGGTTGACTATTCACTATTTGGATCACTATTCAGTATGTGAGGCACCAAGGTTTGAATCTAGTCAAAGGGAATCAAGAAGATGCTGTGTGGAGCTGATTGGTTACTTTGGGGCATGGACAGGCTGGCTGTTGCTGTAAAGGAAGAGCAGCCACGACCATGCACCTAGACTGATCTGTAGACAGATACAAAGGAGCCTAAGGAGAGCCAATCACAGCACAGCCTTGTTTGAATTAAAGTGAGCCAGCTTAGCTCATCCAATCAGCACACATCACTCAGATCACAACAAGACCAACTCATCCTCACCATCCATTCCTCTTAAGTTATTTCTATCCATTAGATATAGGTTTATGAGTTTGCAAGAGTGTAAAACCTATATAAAGACCCTTATGGGCGTGTCTAGCTCTCTTAAGAGAGTATGGGGGTTTTCCCCATCTCCTTCACAAATATAAAAGTGTGTTCTTGATCAGATTCCCTTAATCTACCCCTTTCTTAGTCTCTAATCTCTTAATCTCTCTAAGTCTCTTTGTTTCTGATTCAAGTTCATACTAGTTTCATCAGACCTCTTATTCAACTAGTTCAAGACCTTATTCTTTGCCTTTAATGGCTTCTCATACACATACACAGCCAGAGCTCTCAAATCTCATATGGTATCAGAGCCAGGTTCATCAGAACCTGAGCTGTAGCTTCCGCATTCAAGTCACAAGTCTGTCTCACCATGAAGCCAAACCATGAAGATCTGTCCAGCCAGCTCTCTCTCTTCAAGAAGAAGATGTCTGAAGCTATTATGGAGGTTTATCATGGCGGTTCCTTCCTGTTCCAGTCTATACAAGGCGTGCCTTTCCTTCTTTCCAAGAGGAGATACTTCAAGAAGAGTGATTTCCCTTGTTACTGAAGCTGGCGAGTTAAAGAGATGGTGAAAGGAGGAACCTTTGGAGGTGAAAGTTCAAGTAGCGGTCATGAACACCAGGAGGGGCTGTTGGGTGACGATTCAACATCTCCAGTCCATCAAAAGAGCATGACCGGTTGCAAAGGAGGCTCAAGGAACTAGCGCTAGTTCCTTGTTTGTAAGCTAATCCTATCTCTCTTAAAAATGAACTTGTGACTGTGCCTGGTTATTGTGATGTGTATTGATTGAAAAACCTGAGGATAATGTGTGATTGCTAAATATAATTAGTTGAATCTGTCCCAGGATGCTTTAAAGGCTTGTTTAGTGTTTAAAGAGTAAAATGCTTGCTCCTGTTAAGTAATGAGTTTGCTAAATGTGAAATGATATTGTTTGAAGCTCATGAACTGAAAACAGATTGAAAGTAATGCATTGTCTGATGTTAAGTGATGATAGTAATGCTTAGCCTAAGTTATAAATGAATGTGTGATGAATTGTATTGTTGCATTCATGAATTAAAACTGATTAAGGTTAGTGCATACTGTCAAATGGCTGTCTTACATTGAAGCATTAGATTCATGTCTAAATGCTGAGTAAAGGAGTTGTCAAAAATTGCCTAAGTATCTTGTAATGAATCTGTAGGATCATACTAGAACTTAGAGAGCTAAGCTTGCAATGATTTGAAACTTGGGTGTCTTGTTTGATCTTGCATTGCTTTAGTGAGACATTGGTGTTCAAGCTTGATGTGGAATCAAGGACTGACCCAATGCACCTATGTCTAATCTTCTCTGGAGGTTGAGTGGTGTTTCAGGTGAACAAGGAGTGTTCTTAGTTCTTCACCAATCCAAGAGAAAGAGGAAGGCATTGCCCATTGTCATGAGCAATGGAGAGCGGTTACTGAAGTGGTTATGTACCACTGGTTAGTGAAGACTCACGGCTGCTCACTTCCAAGCTTGGACCCTCATTCTATCCAAGCTTGAGGAGGGGAGTTAAGTGAGCAAAGAAGGAAGACCATGGCAAGCAACTGATGGAAAAGGAGTCATCCAGCTGTGGGAAGAACAAGGGAGTGTTCAGAGCACTCTCGGCTGTGTGAAGATGATGGAGCTACTCTATCAAGGCGGCTTCCAGTGTGAGCAGTCTGAAGAGGGAGCTGAAGGTTCCACAAGCATTCCATGGAGATGGCGAGTTCAGAAGGTGCTGCAAGGGTCTGATGGTGTGATCATGAAGCTGCTCTCCCAAGCTTGACTTGTTCCATATGGTCAAGCTTGAGGGGGAGTGTTGAGAAGACTTCAATGATCACAAAGATGCTGGTTTACGAAGGTGGACAGCAGTGAGCAAAGATGGATGATCAAGAAGCTCTCCTTCCAAGCTTGACTTGTTCCACATGGTCAAGCTTGAGGGGGAGTGTTGAGAAGGCTTCTTGATGAGAGCACTTGGCGGTTAATCAAGAAGAGGAGCAGACTGGTTTGTGAAGCAAGATGGAGGATGGTGAAGCAATCACCAAGGCGGCCAAAGCAGAGCAGCCTTGATACTACAGACTGAACCATCCGATCATGAAACTTTAGAACTAGGTGGAGACTCTAGAAGGAGAAGCAGCCAAGGCTCCACAAGTTCTTGATACTCTTGGTGCGAGTATGATCTGATGGTTCCATATGAAGCTAGAAGAAGGTCAGACCGTGAGAAGAGTACAAGATGAAGGGTGATGAGCAAGGGAAGATGTGATCAACCTTGCATCACAAGAAGAGGCCATGATCCAGAGTCTTTGTGTCCCTTACATTGTTGGTAAGGCACAAAGACTCACTGGCCAATCCCTAGGCCTTGGAGGCTTTACTCTTTTTCCCTCATCAAGGTTTTGTCCCAAAGGGTTTTCCTTGGTGAGGTTTTTAATGAGGAAGTTCTTCAAGGTTCCAAGCTTGACTTAGGATCAGCTAGAGTCAAGCTTGAGGGGGAGTGTTAACTTGAAGAGAAGAAGTGGAGAAGCAAAAGTGATGAGTTGAGTTGGTGCTTGTGCAAAGACACGGCAAGATCTTCAGAGATTGTATGTTAAGGCTTTGGGAGAGTCTTAAGGCTTTAGAAGTGGTCTGATGAGTGTGCAAAGATAGGGTTAAGTCCAGGAGGGACTTAGACACCATTTAGAGAAGATTTGGGTCAGACAGTAACTCCAAAGTTACCACAGTAACTTTGGAGAGTTACCACAGTAAGATTGGAGAAGGTTGGGCAAGTTGGTGTAAAAGTGAATAGTGAATCACTAGTCACTATTCAGGTTGACTATTCACTATTTGGATCACTATTCAGTATGTGAGGCACCAAGGTTTGAATCTAGTCAAAGGGAATCAAGAAGATGCTGTGTGGAGCTGATTGGTTACTTTGGGGCATGGACAGGCTGGCTGTTGCTGTAAAGGAAGAGCAGCCACGACCATGCACCTAGACTGATCTGTAGACAGATACAAAGGAGCCTAAGGAGAGCCAATCACAGCACAGCCTTGTTTGAATTAAAGTGAGCCAGCTTAGCTCATCCAATCAGCACACATCACTCAGATCACAACAAGACCAACTCATCCTCACCATCCATTCCTCTTAAGTTATTTCTATCCATTAGATATAGGTTTATGAGTTTGCAAGAGTGTAAAACCTATATAAAGACCCTTATGGGCGTGTCTAGCTCTCTTAAGAGAGTATGGGGGTTTTCCCCATCTCCTTCACAAATATAAAAGTGTGTTCTTGATCAGATTCCCTTAATCTACCCCTTTCTTAGTCTCTAATCTCTTAATCTCTCTAAGTCTCTTTGTTTCTGATTCAAGTTCATACTAGTTTCATCAGACCTCTTATTCAACTAGTTCAAGACCTTATTCTTTGCCTTTAATGGCTTCTCATACACATACACAGCCAGAGCTCTCAAATCTCATAAATCCGACTATAGAGTTTTGGTCTCGCAACACAGCTGCGTCTGATGTGTACAAGATCTATGAGAAGGAGAAAAGGAAGCTGAAGGCAGTCTTGGCTAACATCCCTGGAAGAGTTTGCCTAACAACAGATTTGTGGAGAGCCATAACGATAGAAGGCTACATGTGCTTGACAGTCCACTTCGTAGATGATGATTGGGTATTGAAGACAAGGATTTTATCGTTTTGTGCTTTTCCGCCTCCACACTCTGGTGTTGCTATAGCCTTGAAGCTGACGGAGTTGTTAAAGGAGTGGGGGTTAGAGAAAAGGGTTTTTTCTCTAACAGTAGACAACGCATCGGCTAATGATACTATGCAAGCTATTTTGAAGAGGAAGCTGCAAAGGAATTTGGTGTGCGATGGTGATTTCTTTCATGTGAGGTGCTCAGCTCACATCTTAAATTTAATTGTGCAAGATGGTTTGGCTGTTATCAGTGGAGCTTTAGATAAGATCAGGGAGAGCGTTAAGTATGTGAAAGCATCTCAGTCTAGAGAGATTATGTTTCAGAACTGTGTCGAAATTGTTGGAGTCCGAGCTGAAGAGGCTAAGGCGGGTCTGATTTTTGATGTGACAACACGCTGGAATTCAACACACATGATGCTATCAAGGGCTATTGAGTTTAAGAATGCCTTGAGAAACCTTGGAGAAGTTGATAAGAGCTACAAGAGCTTTCCATCTGAGCAAGAGTGGGACAGATCAGAACTGATATGCAAGCTACTGGAAACATTTGCTGAAATCACAAAGCTCATTTCCGGTTCATCTTACCCGACAGCAAATTTATATTTTATGCAAATTTATATTTTATGCACCAGAGGATCGAGTATTTAGCTGAATCAAACTGAGTGCTAAATACTTTGAAACTGAGTGATAACTCTGTTTTCATTGAGAAATTTTGTCCATATTTGCTTGCTTGATCATCCGTAATTCTCATAGCACTGTTTTTTTGATGATTTGCTTTAGAACTGATAGTTTCTTTGATGATGTATTTGCCTTAAGTAAACTGATCATGAATGATAGTTTAGACACATTAGTTTCTTGTACATCCGTAATACTAGGTTAGGTTCTGATGAAATGGAAGCAGTTTGTTTGTTGTACTTGTTGACGTTGTTCTCGGTTCTTGTTTATGAAACTGATAAAAGTAACTTTCTTGTGTGAGTAAGATCTGATTTGTTTTTTCATTCACTGTGAGCAGTTGATTCTCTTCACCTTTCCTTCAGAGACCATAAACCAAGAGCTACTTTAGAAGAACAGTTCCAATGACGATCAAGAAACACTAAGTCAACACATTATGTTTGAGACTTTGTTATCTTTTGAGACTTTATTATATTTGATACAGTGAGTTTGAGACTTTGTTAATTGTTATGTTTGAGTTACTGACTTTGTTATGTTTGAAACATTAAGCACAAATAAATTTGAAACATTACTTGTTTTACAAAAAATGATATTTACAAATTTTATAAAATTTAATTAAACACAAATAAATAAATTATGGATTTTGTGAAATTTATATAAATATAAAAATTATCATGAATAATATGAATGTGAAACATATAAGGGCAATTGTCAATAATAGCACCTTTTGAAGTTTATGTCTCAAAAATAGCACTAGAAGGAGAAAGTCACAAAAATGACATTCATTAAAGGGTAAAATATCCCTAATACCCTTGGTTTAAAATTAAATAAACAAACAAAAAAAATAAAAATAAAAAAAATAAAAAAATAAATAAAAAGAATTTTTTTTTATAGTTTCAGATTATGTGTTTTCAGATTCGAAATTTTTATAATTTTTTTTTTGAAATTTTTTTTTTTGAAATTTTTTTTCGAAATTTTTTTTATTTTTTTTCAAATTTTCTTTTTATAATTTAAAAATACTTTTTGAAACTGTTTTTAAAATTTTTATTTTTTATTTTAGTATTTATTTTTTATAAAATTTTAAACCCTAATTCCAAAACCCCACCTCTTAACTCTAAACCCTAAGGTTTGGATTAATTAACCCAAGGGGTATAAGTGTATATTTACCTCTTTAATGAAACCTATTTTTGTGACTTTGAGCCTTGAGTGCTACTTTGGGAACAAAAACTTGGTTTGGTGCTATCCTAGTCTTTTTCTCAACATATAACTTAAATACAAATACATATTAATGGGTGTCCATGGGCTAGACCATTTGGACATGGTTTTTATTGGTCTTGGGCATTTTTTGGACCATTGTCCAATATGGACCACCCAATATTGCCCATAACTGAAATGGTCCATCTGGTCATGCCCAAATGGGCTTTGGACGGCCCATTTGACAGTTCTAAGGGCGGATAAGCTTCCTGACTTAGAGGATGCGTGTGCTCAGATACAAAAGGAGCAAGGCTCCATTGGCTTGTTTGGTGGTAAAGGAGACTTGACTAGCCAATGCTGCGCAAACTGATCATGAGGAGATACCACAAGCCAACAGAGCAGCACACGGCAAGTATGAAGACAGGAAGTTCAATGGCAATTGTGATCACTGCAAGAAGTATGGACACAAGAAAAGCCAGTGCTGGATACTACATCCTCATCTGAAGCCGGCGAAGTTCATAAAGGACAGGGAGGCAAGAGCTCATGCGTCTGAGGGAACAAGTGGAGCCGGAGCATCTAGCCGTGGAGCTGAAGGAGAGGGGCGTGAGGGTGATGGCAAGGCACTGGTGACATACTCAGGAGCTCCTAACACCCGTGGCAATGATCAAGACTTCATCAGGAGATCCGAGATGGATGCTCTCATCAAAATGCTCAAGGAGAATGGTAACACTCATGGGTACTCCTTTGGTGCATCCATGATAGCTAAGACTATAGAAACATCTCCTTGTGTTACTGATATTGCTAGGATGGATAGAGTTAAATGCAATGAACAGGCTAGACATGAGTACACCTTTGCTAGAAATGCTAGGATGAATCATGAACTAAATGCATTTAGATCACCTTTGAACCTTTGTCATAATGCTAGCAGTATAACTAAGCCATTAATTGTTGATTCTGGTGCCTCTCATCACATGATTAGTGATACAAATCTGATTAAGGATATAGAACCAACTAGTGGACATGTTATGATTGCAAATGGGGACAAGATCCCTATTAGAGGAATAGGAAACTTGAAGTTGTTTGATAAGAACACTAGAGCTTTCTATATGCCTGAATTTACATCTAACTTGCTATCTGTTAAGAAATGCACTACTGATTTGAATTGCAATGTTATATTCAGTCCTAATGATGTAAAGTTTCAGGATATTGAGAGCAGCCACTTGATTGGAAAAGGAATCACTAAAGGAGAGTTGTATTTGCTTGAAGAACTTGATCCTGTTTCCAATTACAATTGCTCGTTTACTACTGCTTCTAGTTTAAATAAAAATGCTTTGTGGCATGCTAGATTAGGACATCCTCATGGTAGAGCTTTGAACTTGATGTTACCAGGTGTTTTATTTGAGAATAAGGATTGTGAAGCATGCATTTTAGGCAAGCATTGTAAAACTGTATTTCCAAACTCTACTAGTGTTTATGATAAGTGCTTTGATCTTATTCACTCTGATGTGTGGACTGCACCTTGCATATCTAGAGACAATCATAAGTACTTTGTCACATTCATTGATGAAAAATCCAAATACACCTGGTTAACTTTAATCCCATCAAAAGATAGAGTAATAGATGCATTTAAGAACTTTCAAGCTTATGTGACTAACCATTATAATGCCAAGATTAAAATTTTTAGATCAGATAATGGAGGGGAGTACACAAGCTATGCGTTCAAGAGTCATCTAGAGCATCATGGGATCTTGCATCAAACAAGCTGTCCCTATACTCCACAACAGAATGGGGTAGCTGAGAGGAAGAACCGACACTTGATGGAGGTTGCTAGGTCACTGATGTTCCAAGCAAACGTTCCAAAGAGATTTTGGAGTGATGCGGTGGCTACTGCTTGTTATTTGATCAACAGGATTCCCACAAAGGTGTTGAAGGATCAAGCACCATTTGAAGTTCTAAACAAGCACAAGCCATCAGTGGATTACTTGAGAGTATTTGGATGTTTATGCTTTGTGTTGGTACCAGGAGAGTTGAGAAACAAGTTAGATGCAAGGAGCACTAAGGCTATGTTCATTGGCTACTCAACAACACAAAAGGGATACAAGTGCTATGATCCAGCAACTAGAAGAGTCCTAGTCTCTAGAGATGTGAAGTTCATAGAAGCAAGGGGATACTATGAAGAAAAGAACCAAGAGGAGCTAAAGGATTTAACATCAGATAAGGCAGGCGCTTTAAGACTGATTTTGGAAGGTCTAGGCATCACGATGAACCAGGATCCAAATGTGGGGAGTAGGAACCAACATGAGAGTTCTCCGGCCCCGTTGGAGCTAATCAGTCACCTCACCTTGATCGTGAGGGGGGAAGGGAATCTGAAACTCAAGAAGATGGTCAGGATGGAGCCGGCTTGAGTGAAGAAGAAGAAGAGAGTGTTTCAGTCTCACACAATCAAGGTGAGCAAAACCAAGAAGATGAAGAACATCAGAGTGGAGTTCAAGAACCGAGTACACAAGATGAACCGGTTCAAGAACAAGAACAACCTGTATTGAGAAGAAGCACAAGGCTGAGGAAGGATCCTTCCTCTTGGGTAAACACGCGAGTGTACTACAATGCCCAAGCTGTGGAGCATCCCTCTCAAGCTGTGTGCTCCTTTGCTCAATACCCTGAAGAGCATTGTGCCTTTATGGTAAACTTGGATGAGAACTACATTCCAAGAAGCTATGAAGAGGCAGTAATGGATAAGGAATGGAAGGAATCAGTTGGAGCTGAGGCAGGAGCTATGATCAAGAATGATACATGGTATGAGAGTGAGTTACCAAAAGGGAAGAAGGCTGTGACTAGTAGATGGATCTTCACAATCAAGTATAAGGCTGATGGAACAGTTGAAAGGAAGAAGTCAAGACTGGTTGCAAGAGGTTTCACTCAAACTTATGGAGAAGATTACATTGAGACCTTTGCGCCAGTAGCTAAACTACACACAATCCGGATTGTATTAAGCTTAGCTGTGAACCTTGGATGGGGCTTATGGCAAATGGATGTGAAGAATGCATTTCTACAAGGAGAGCTGGAGGATGAAGTGTATATGCATCCACCTCCAGGCTTGGAACACTTAGTGAAGAGAGGGAATGTGTTGAGACTGAAGAAAGCTATCTATGGACTGAAGCAATCACCAAGAGCTTGGTACAACAAGCTGAGTACTACTCTGAATGGCCGAGGTTTCAAGAAGTCTGAACTAGACCACACCCTCTTCACTCTCACTACTCCCTCAGGTATGATTGCACTCCTTGTGTATGTTGATGATATCATTATCACATGAAGTGATAAGGAAGGTATCATAGCAACCAAGGAGTTCCTTAAATCCATGTTTGAAATTAAAGACTTGGGAGAAATGAAATACTTTCTTGGAATTGAGATATGTAGATCCAAGGAAGGTTTGTTCATGTCCCAAAGGAAGTATACACTTGATCTTTTGAAAGGTGCAGGTGCGTATGGAGGCAAGACAGCAAGGATGCCTATGGAGGATGGCTACAAAGTCCCACGAGAGGGGGAGATTGAAGACAGCAAACCTTATCAGGATCCTAAACTCTATAGAAAACTAGTTGGTAAATTGATTTACCTTACCATAACTAGACCTGACATCTGTTTTGCTGTGAATCAGGTGAGTCAACACATGCAAGTACCTAAGGAGCATCACTGGCGCATGGTGGAGAGAATCTTGATGTATCTCAACGGCTCACCTGATCAAGGAGTTTGGATGGGTTGCAATGGGAGCACTGAAGTGGTTGGATACTGTGATGCGGATTGGGCTGGTGATAGAGCAGACAGGAGATCAACCACAGGCTATTGCACATTCATTGGAGGCAACTTGGTTACTTGGAAGAGTAAGAAGCAGAAGGTGGTGTCTTGCTCAAGTGCAGAGGCTGAGTATAGAGCTATGCTGAAGCTTACCAACGAGCTGGTGTGGATCAAAGGTATCTTGAAGCATTTGGAGATTGATCAAGCCACGCCAATGACAATGCATTGTGATAACCAAGCTGCCATCCACATTGCCTCCAACTCGGTGTTCCATGAGAGGACAAAGCACATTGAAGTGGATTGTCACAAGGTGAGGCAGATGATCATCTTAGGAGTCATCCTGCCATGCTATACAAGAAGTGAAGATCAGTTGGCTGATGTGTTCACTAAGGCTGCGAGACAGAAGACAATGGAGTCCATTCACATCAGGTTGGGCCTCATTGATCTTGGGAAGAGAAGGAGCTGATCCTCTTGGCTGTGAGGTCTTTACTCTTTTTCCCTCATCAAGGTTTTGTCCCAATGGGTTTTCCTTGGTGAGGTTTTTAATGAGGAAGATCTCATAGCCATCCAAGCTTAGGCTTTCACAAAGCTAAGCTTGAGGGGGAGTGTTAATATGAAGGCATTGGATGATGAGAAGTGTTGAGAGTAATAGATGAGGTTGGGAAAGAGTAAGGAGTTGGAGAGGAATGAGTTTGGGTCGACCTAAGCCGTACAGGCCGTACAGGCCGTACTGGCCGTACTGACCGTACCATTAGGGTCGACCAAACTCACCAAAGGGAAGTTACCATGCCACGGTAACTTAGGAGAAGTAACACTGATCTTCTACCACACTGGTTTACGTTAAGATGGATAAGGAAGAGCTTAGAGACAGGCTGTCACTTGCTGGATAAAGCTAAAGGTGCTTTACATCCAAGGATAAGCTAATTGGACAGTTTGAATTAAAGTAGAATCCTATCCATTGCAATAGTGTGATTTCGAAAACCCTTATGTCTCTTGTAGCCTCACTATATATTGTTGTCTCTCATCATTAATAAAACTTAGATAGTTCTAAACAAATCAATCTCTCTATACTTTTCACAATGATTCTCCATTAGTCTCTTAATCTCTTAAATCTACTCTAATCTCTTCTCTATTCTTATCTAAACTCAGATTATCTTTTACACTTCTCAAAAGTGATATGTTGGTGTGTAATATCCAACGCCCAAGGGCTTTAGAAAGGTGTGTCATATCCGATCTAAGTCTAGGAGTATCAAGGAGCCTTTCCGCAGCCTCTTGTGTCACCATTCGATCCACAGCCTTGATAAACTTGAGTCTTTGATTCGTTTATGCAAGGATCTATCCAAACCATCCAGAGAAGGGTCCTAGGATCTCATTAAGTGGTATCAGAGCACTCTGGAAGGGGAGTTTTGATTTCTCTTTTGCGATTTCTTAAGATCTACTCTTTGTCGATTCATATTTTTGATCAATCGGTTCTTGTGTGTTTATTCTCACTTGATCTGCTTGTTTCATTATCAGGATTGCTAGATCTGATTGTTTCGTGTCTCATACTGATAGATCTAAGATTTTCGATCAAGTTTTGAACAAAACCTTTTCACATTCTTGTCGATTACGTTATCGTTTTGCTTGATCCGAAAGTTTCTTGTGATTGTGTGACTCGATCTGTTGTTAGAATCATAGATCAGGATTTGATTGCCTCATTTCATCATCTGTTGAATCTGATCTGTTATTGTTTCAATTTCGAAAAGATAGAATTCAAATCGTCGCGTGTTGATCAAGTATCTTCATTTGCCGCTTTGTTTGAATACTTTGTTTCCTTATTTGAATCTTGAGTTCTGAATTCTTTTGAACTACTTACTGGTTCAAGTTTTTCGTGTATCAGGAAGCAATGGGGTCTGAGGAGGATGATGAAACCTTTGTGCGAAGGAATAGATTGCTGCAAGAAGCAATCACCAAACAAGTGATGGAAGCGATGGTGAAGTTACTGGAAGAGAAGTATGATCAGAGACCGCATGATGGGCAGATGGAGTAAAGGTGGATCAGGAGAAGGTGAGAGCAATTCAAGAATGGCCAATTCCAAAGACTATAAGTGAAGTAAGGAGCTTTCACGGCCTTGCTGGCTTCTACCGACGGTTTGTGAAAGACTTTAGCACCATAGCAGCCCCATTGACTGAGGTGATCAAGAAAGAAGTTGGATTCAAATGGGGAGAAGCACAAGAACTTGCCTTTCAATGCCTAAAAGAGAAGCTTACTAATGCCCCTCTTCTTATACTTCCTGATTTCAATAAAACTTTTGAAATTGAATGTGATGCCTCAGGAATTGGAATTGGTGCTGTTCTTATGCAGGAGAAGAGACCCATAGCTTATTTCAGTGAGAAGCTTGGAGGCGCCACTCTCAACTATGCAACCTATGATAAGGAATTGTATGCCTTGGTGCGAGCTTTGCAGACTTGGCAGCATTACTTGTGGCCTAAGGAGTTTGTGATACACACGGATCATGAGTCTCTCAAGTACTTGAAAGGACAGAACAAGCTCAGCAAAAGACACGCAAGGTGGGTTGAGTTCATTGAGACATTTCCTTATGTCATCAAGTACAAACAAGGTAAAGAAAACATAGTTGCTGATGCACTATCTCGAAGGTATGTTCTCTTAAACACTCTTGATGCTAAGTTGTTAGGTTTTGAGCAGATTAAAGAGATGTATGAATCTGATCCAGATTTTAAAGAAGCTTATAACTCTTGTGAGAAATTTGCTGCTGGACATTATTTTAGACATGATGGATTCCTCTTTTATGATAATAGACTGTGTGTGCCAAATTGCTCTTTGAGAGATTTGTTTGTTAGGGAATCACATGGAGGGAGTCTCATGGGTCACTTTGGTATTGCAAAGACTCTTAAAACCTTGCAGGATCATTTCTTTTGGCCTCGGATGAAAAGTGATGTGGAGAAACTATGTGAGAGATGTGCAACTTGCAAGCAAGCTAAGTCTAAGGTTCAGTCTCACGGTTTGTATACTCCTCTCCCTATTCCTTATCATCCTTGGAATGACATATCTATGGATTTCATTGTTGGATTGCCTAGAACTAGGACTGGGAAGGATTCTATCTTTGTTGTTGTTGACAGGTTCTCAAAAATGGCACATTTCATAGCATGTCATAAAACTGATGATGCATTACATGTAGCTAACCTGTTCTTTAAGGAGATTGTGCGTTTACATGGCATGCCTAGGACCATAGTTTCTGATAGGGATACTAAGTTTCTTAGTTATTTTTGGAAAACTCTTTGGTCTAAGCTAGGCACTAAGTTGTTGTTCTCCACTACTTGTCATCCGCAAACTGATGGACAGACTGAAGTAGTTAATAGAACTCTAGGAACACTCTTGCGTGCATTCATTAAAAAGAATCTGAAATCTTGGGAAGATTATCTGCCACATTGTGAATTTGCATATAATCATGCTGTGCATTCTGCTTCTAAGTTTTCACCCTTTGAAATTGTTTATGGGTTCAATCCCACCTCTCCTTTGGATTTAATCCCTTTACCTGAGTGTGAAAGGGTCAGTTTGGATGGCAAAAAGAAGGCAGAGATGGTGAAACAACTTCACGAGCAAGCTAGGCTCAACATTGAAGAGAAAACTAAGCAGTATGTCAAGCATGCCAACAAAGGAAGGCGTGAGATGGTCTTTAAGGAGGGTGATAAAGTTTGGGTTCATTTGAGAAAAGAGAGGTTTCCTAATGAGAGGAAGTCAAAGCTTATGCCAAGAATTGATGGACCTTTTGAGATCACAAGGAAGATCAGCAACAATGCCTACAAGATTGATCTCCAAGATAAGTATGATGTGAGTAATAGCTTCAATGTTACTGACTTGATCCCTTTTATTGCAGATGAACCTGATTTGAGGTCAAATCCTTTTCAAGAGGGAGGGGATGATATGATCATGGACCAGCCAGCTGATGGAGAAAGAAATGGCGAGTTTAGAGATGAACCAGCTGAAGAAGATGAGGTCTTAACCATTCCTAAAGGTCCCATGACTCGAGCCAGAGCTAGGAAACTCAAAGAAGCTATTGGAGGACTAATCAGGAAGTCCTTGGAGCAAGAAGAATGTCTTGGAGGAAGCTTGATACTTCAAGATACGCTTATCACCATTCAAGCCATCTTACCATCAAGTTGAGTATCATCTAGGCTAGCAAGCTATGTGTGCTCTTTTCCTATCATTGTTTTTGTCCCATTGGGTTTTGCAATGATAGGTTTTTAACGAGGCCATAGTCTTGCTATCTTATCACCTAGTTGAAACTCTCGGACCAAACCACATGAAGAACCTTATGCTATCTTTATTTCTAAGTATTTATGTCTTTCATTTTCGAAAACTCTATCTAAGTTGTGTCTTTACTTCTACATTAATTGGAGGAGCCTGTTCCTTTAATTTCGAAATGCTTGGAGCCTGTTCCAAGCCTTTCACTATATATATGTGTAACTCGGCAACCCTAGCATCTATCAAGTTTTCTTTCATTTAAACCTTTGTGTTTTCTTCTCCCTTGCTTTCACGAGTTAAGAGAGTGTCTGGTGTGTAGTATCCAGTCTGTTGGTGATGTGATCATGGAAAGCACCAAGGAATGGAATCATGAACCTGATCATGGAGAGCTTGTAGCTATGGAAGAACCTACACTTGAAGAATGTTTGAGCCGAAATAAAGCTTCTATCATCAGAGACAACTTGATCTACATTCAAGCTACTCTACACTCAAGCTGATCATCATCTAGGCAAGTAGCTTGTGTGTACTCTTTTTCCCTTGATTGGTTTTGTCCCACTGGGTTTTCCAATCAAGGTTTTTAATGAGGCCACAAGTTACTTCTCTTACCTCCTAGATGATTGATCTTGGTCTGTCCACATGAAGACCTTATGTTATATAATTTTATCTAAGTTTTTATGCTATGTTTTTATTTTCGAAAACTCTAGTCTTTGTTGTGTTTCCAAGGGAGCCTTGTCTTTATTTTCCTTGTATTTTCGAGACCTTGTGCATGTACAAGGCTTCTCCTTTATATTCTGGTCGTGGCCCCTTGTATCAGTATCCATCTTTTTATCAAAAACCTTTGTTTTCTCTTTTCTTCTTGCTTGTCGAGTTGATTGAGTGTTGGTGTGTAATATCCAACTTCTGGTGTGTAATATCCAGAGACTAAGGGCTCTAGTTTGGTGTGTCATATCCAATCTATTGCCTAGGAGTATCAAGGAGCCTTTCCGCAGCCTCTTGTGTCACCATTCGATCCACATACCTTGAGAAACTTGAGTCTTTTTGATTCGTTTCTGCAAGGATTATCCCATCTGTTCCAGAGCATCATCCTAGGATCTCATTAAGTGGTATCAGAGCAACTCTGGAAGGGAAGTGTTTGTTTTCTCTCTGATTTTAGATTTGATCTCTTCATATTCTGTTGTGATTTTGATCGATCTGTGTTTCTATTGTTGAAATCTGATAAATCTGAGTGTTTTGATCACGAATCTGTTGAAGTCTCTTCATATACTCTTTGATTTCGTGTTGATCTGTGTTTCTTGTGTAAGAATCTGTAGAATTAGGGTTGATTAGATCTTGTTTTGGGTATTAGACTGTTCGGATCCTTGTTGATCAAGTTCTCTGATTGTGTTGATCTAAATCTGTTTGTGTAATTCCGATCTGTTCTTATTGTTTTAGATCTGTTCTTACTTGATCTAAATCTCATCATCTGTTATCATATCATCTCTGATCTTGTGTTGTTTGAACTCTTGAAACCTGATCCGTGCAGTGCAAGTTTGATTGATTTCGTTTTTGTTATTTTTCTTTTGAAAAATCTGCTCTTGAATCTGAAATCGAAATCTATCTCTCTATTTTTGTGGTCTAGTTCGAAAATCAATCTGATCTGTTAGGTTTGAGATTTATCAATTCTGTTCTGATTAGTTTTGATTTGTTTTAAATCATTGGTTGAGTTTTGAATTTGTTCTAAGAATTGTCTAAGGTTTTAAGCTTCAATTTGAATCTGTTTCTGGTTTTGCAAATTGGTTTTTGTTTTCTCTGTAGAACTTGTTACTGCTGTGTGTTGTTTTCTGTCTCAGGTACAATGGCAGGAGATCAGAAAGGAAAACTCACTAAGGAAGAAAGGCTGTTACTTAAATCTATGAATGCTCAAATGCAGCAGATGTTGGATACCAACATGGGTGAATTTCGAAAGGAGCTTAGACAAAAGTTTCTGCAGCAAACTGATGATCTTAGGCAGCAAAATAAAAAGAGAATGGACAAACAAAAGCTTGAGCCTAGACCACCAGATTCTGTTCCAAACGAATCAAGCAAGCATAAGTGGTATAAGGAAGAGGAAGCAGGACGTGGACAACAGTCTTACAAACAGCCAGCCCACACTTTGAGCAGACCTCATCAAGCTTCTCGCACTCCTAAATCAAATATTCATTCTTCTTACAATCAAATTGTCACTAAGTCTCAACTTTATGTTTTTACAGGGGAAGGTGATTATTTGAAGTGGGAAAGAACAATGGAGAAGTGGCTGTGCTACAACAAAATCCTGAAGAGAGATGCCTTGGCTTATGTAATGTCTCAGCTCAAAGGAAACATTTATAAATGGTTGCTGCAAGAAGAAGATGATCGCAGGTACTACAAGGAACCAGCTATCACCACTTGGGAAGATCTGAAGTTCCTACTAAGGAAGAAGTATGCATCCAAAGGCCACACTTCTCTGAAATCTCCAATGAAGGAAGTCACATCTAGCAAGGCAGTAACCTGTTACATCAAAGAGAAAACCGTTAAATGTTCATGGTTCAGTGAAAAGGATAAGAAGGAGTTGTTACAAGTAATAATGGATGTTGAGAAGCAAGTCAAAAGGACCTACACACCACGTCCATCCACTGAAACAAAGCACCAGGAACCAGTTACTACTGTCTCAGAACTCAAAAATGCAGGATCAGACTCAGCTGCAACAATTCAAGAAGTCCAAACCGAAACATCTATGCAAAAGGAAAAATCTGAGACAGAACAAGAGTGTTCTCTTTTCTTACCTCAATCTGAATTGAATTTCAATAATTCTTGTGATGAGCTAACTTGTCTTAAACCGGTGCAACCGAGTAGAATTGTTTCAGTGTCACAGGTTGCAAAAGAAGACTCAGCAGAAAAAGAACCAGAGAGTACAACACAAGAGGAACAACAGAAAAACTTGCAGACAGAATCAGCTCATGAATCTTTGTCTTATGATCTGCAAGAGCACTGTAAGGAGTTTAATATGGTTGCTTCTGTGCCTAGAATGTTTGTTAAAGTGAGTACTGAAGACATAAAACGTTTTGGTCTTGATAAAGTAAAAGATTTTTGTGTTTCAAAATCTGTTTTTGATAACATGTTTAAATCTTTTAAAGAACTTAAACCAGAAATCATCTTTGATCAAAAACGTTTTCAAAATCAAAATAATAACATTTCTGGTCATATTCTGAGTTTTGATCATTTTCTGAAACATGGCAAAAGTTTTGATCATTTTGAAAAGGTTTTAGAGCTTGAATTGAAACAATCTGATTTCTGTTTGAAACCTTGTGATTCATTTGTTAGAACTGAAGAAAGAAGTTTTGTTACGAACTTCCATGTGCATAAACTGATCCTTGATAATTCTTTTGTTTCTGCTTATGAATTGAATGAACCTAAGAAGTTGCAGGAACCGAAATTGCATCAATCTGATTTTAGATTTAAATTTGTGAAATCTGCAAAGTTCTCTGAGTTTGAGCTTGATAATGATTCTAAACATGTAGGTTGGTTCTTTGATGATATTCTAGTGTATAACACTTTCTTTGATAAACCTGCTGCACAATTGAAACTAGATATCAC
This sequence comes from Brassica napus, assembly GCF_020379485.1. Taxonomy (NCBI): domain Eukaryota; kingdom Viridiplantae; phylum Streptophyta; class Magnoliopsida; order Brassicales; family Brassicaceae; genus Brassica; species Brassica napus. Next base: position 56,232 of record NW_026015199.1, read on the forward strand.
TGATTCTGAATGTGTGAACTTGAACCTTAATGATATTTGGGTCTACAATACTTCCTTTGATATGATAACACACTTGACTTGTCCAAAAAGAGCTGAGAAGTGTACAGGTAAAAAGAGGGGCTATACTGATGAGTCCTTGGCTAAGCTGGAGATGCAACAATCAAATCTTGGAAGCTGTCTAGCCGTCAACTTTGACATAGGAGCAGTCCGAGGATCATATCTCAGCAACCAGAAGGAATTAAGCAACAAACTCAACTGCAATGGAAACTACACTCATCAGGGTCTCACGTCGAACTGGAATCATGACCAAAGCTTCTCAAATGAAAGAGTTATGGGTTCTACAAGACGGGTGATTCTGTGTTTGCTTTGTTTGAATTTTTCTGAGTATAGAACATCTCAATCCTATATATGGCGACCAGGTGAGCATGCTAAGGTAACCAATCATGTTTTCAAGAGTTCTTTTATTGATTATACAGATATGATGCACTTGTTTTTGTCAAAAGAGTCATGTGCAGATTATATGGAAGCTTTGAAGCATGCAAAGACAAAGAACAAGCGTGAGGAAGACAAACGTTTCAAGCCGCCTGATCTAAGCCAGGAGAGACATCAGGACGTCACTTGCTTCATCCTCATCAAAGAAGCACCTCCAGATGCAACATACAAGCCAAAACCGAGAAAATATAACTTTGGGATAAGAATCTTGCTCTATGATGATTTTGCTTGTGTTAACTTGTCTTGTTTCAAAGTATCAGGTTTAAGTAATGCCTCAGGAGTGAGGAAAGCCAAATGGATCAGTCCCTTCTACCTAATAGAACCAGTCAGCGACAATGCCTATCAAAGAGGCTTGCAAGGTAAGTGTAATCTGATTATAAACTCTGATGTTACTGACTTGGTCCCTTCTATTGCAGGTAACACAGATTTGAGGACAAATCTTTTTGAAGTGGGAGGGGATGATGTGATCATGGAAAGCACCAAGGAATGGAATCATGAACCTGATCATGGAGAGCTTGTAGCTATGGAAGAACCTACACTTGAAGAATGTTTGAGCCGAAATAAAGCTTCTATCATCAGAGACAACTTGATCTACATTCAAGCTACTCTACACTCAAGCTGATCATCATCTAGGCAAGTAGCTTGTGTGTACTCTTTTTCCCTTGATTGGTTTTGTCCCACTGGGTTTTCCAATCAAGGTTTTTAATGAGGCCACAAGTTACTTCTCTTACCTCCTAGATGATTGATCTTGGTCTGTCCACATGAAGACCTTATGTTATATAATTTTATCTAAGTTTTTATGCTATGTTTTTATTTTCGAAAACTCTAGTCTTTGTTGTGTTTCCAAGGGAGCCTTGTCTTTATTTTCCTTGTATTTTCGAGACCTTGTGCATGTACAAGGCTTCTCCTTTATATTCTGGTCGTGGCCCCTTGTATCAGTATCCATCTTTTTATCAAAAACCTTTGTTTTCTCTTTTCTTCTTGCTTGTCGAGTTGATTGAGTGTTGGTGTGTAATATCCAACTTCTGGTGTGTAATATCCAGAGACTAAGGGCTCTAGTTTGGTGTGTCATATCCAATCTATTGCCTAGGAGTATCAAGGAGCCTTTCCGCAGCCTCTTGTGTCACCATTCGATCCACATACCTTGAGAAACTTGAGTCTTTTTGATTCGTTTCTGCAAGGATTATCCCATCTGTTCCAGAGCATCATCCTAGGATCTCATTAGTTGGTGTGTAATATCCAACGCCCAAGGGCTTTAGAAAGGTGTGTCATATCCGATCTAAGTCTAGGAGTATCAAGGAGCCTTTCCGCAGCCTCTTGTGTCACCATTCGATCCACAGCCTTGATAAACTTGAGTCTTTGATTCGTTTATGCAAGGATCTATCCAAACCATCCAGAGAAGGGTCCTAGGATCTCATTACCTTGCTTATTTAACATTCCCCCCTCAAGCTTAGTTTCCGAGACTTTGATTTGGAACTAAGCTTGTGTAGGTGTAAGCACTTTCATGGCCTTAGACCACCGGTCTCAACAGCTGGGGTGATGGTCTCGGTCTTGTGAGCTGCTCTCTTCCTTATACCAGGAACTAGGGTGTTTGAATCACCATAGAGAGCCTCACAAGTCACACTTCTTATTGCATAATGTCCCATGCTACACTTCCTGTAGACTAAGGACTAGACATGTCCTAATGGTATTATGCAATAGCCATCTCTCATTGCATAATCAATCACACTACACTTCCTGTAGATTGGGGACTGACATGTCCTAGTGATGATATGCAATGGCAAAAGACCTTTGTCTTTACACTCTTGGTTGTTGGTGAGTCACTTGTATCACTGCTTGTGTACCTAAAACCACAACAACTCAATGCAAAATTAAATCATCCTATTGGGACCAAAGCAAGATCACACATCTTGTTTGATCACCAATACCTCAACAAAATATTAATTCTGAAATAGGCAAACAAAAGATCAAGGACAAGCACAATCTAGACAAGGGTAACAATGCATGATCAATTCGACAGTTCAATGCATGAATGCAATAACTTAGACAGCACCTAATTGATGCAAGACAATTTCAAGAGATAAACCTATCATGATTGTATAGAAAGAGATAAAGATCAGGTTTACTCCCTTGTATAAATGGTGAGGAGTGGCTGCTCTTCACACACCACTTGAATCCCTCACTTGCTGAGCTTAACAGCTCCTTCTCTTATCATGCAAGCTCATCCACACTCCTCTTCAGGCTTGAGACCAAGTATAGGGAAGGTCTAAGCTTGATGGTGAGCGCATGATAGTTCCATGATAAGTCTTGTGGAAAGCACCTCCATCTCCTTTGGACTTGATGCTTGAACCTCCACTACATCATCATTCCATTGAGGAGATACCTCAGCCAACTCTCCAAGCACCTCACACGCCTTGTTGAGTGACCTTCTTCTTCCCTCTACTTCGGCTGAATCACTCTATGATTAGCTTGTAATGACCTTGAGTAATACAGGTCATTGAGCAACAGGATCATCAGGTGGCTCACTTTGCTCCTCAAGCTTGGATTGAGTATGGGTCCAAGCTTGAAGTGAGCCTCAATGAGCCTTAAGATCAGGAGCGCAACATCTCATGGATTACGCTTCAACCACTGATCAACCCTTCCCTTTATCTCCAATGCCTTCTGGTCACCAGTCTCCTCCAGACTTAGGTGATGACCATTCGCCTTATGTATCCACATACACCCCAGCGACCATTCCCAATGGGTAAAGTCTTCCTCTTTTACTAAGATTGATGATGAACCAAGAGCACATCATGTGGACCTGAAACATCACTCAAACTCCAGCAAAGATAAGACACAAGCATTGGGATCAATCCTTGACCAATATCAAGTTTGATCTCCAATGTAACAAGCTATGCAACAGATTGAAACAAGCATTATCAAGTTCACATCGTTGCAAGCAATCTCTATAAGTACAAGCAAGATCAAATCAGATTCAAGACAAGCTACTTAGGCATTAACTTCTGCCTTAACTACATTTTAGACTTGAATCTAAGTGTATCAACCTAAGGCAGCAGCAAGATGACAATATGCAATAACCTTAATCAGTTTCTATTTATGAATGCACAAAGAGATCAGACAATAATAGGATTGAACTTAGACAGTATGAGACATGCTTATATATGCAAAACAGCTTATCAATCATGATGTAATCAGTTGAGACATTCTACTCATTCCTACAACATATTCATGGCGATTTGAGCTATGGAAATACGCAAGTCAATGCAACAGACAGGATCATGATAATATCAAGTCCTAATCTATGCAAGCACATTCTCTAAATACTTATGTATGATCAATGATTAAACCCATAGTATTTAGGCAATAATAGTTAACCACCTTAACCACCATCTTAGACATTAATCTAGATGTTTCAATCTTAAGGCAGCGACAAAATGATAATGCAAAACACCTTAACAACAGTTTTAGACATCATGAATGCAACCAGCGGATGAGACAATACCATCTAGCATCCTAGCAACACATTCAAGACTCACGGCAAGGCATATATCATCAAGAACACCAAACAAGTCTCATAAAGCATCCTGGGACAGTAACTAGACAATACCATCTAGCAAAACATTCAATCAACCCAAGGATCCAATAACAACACTCAACTACCACCAAACAATAATACAAGCTCATATCAAGAAGGGAAAAGGATTGGCTTACAACCAAGGAATCTGTGCTGATTCCTTGAACCTCCTAGGTACCAGGTCATGACATTTTGATGGAATGGAAATGTAGGCTCTGTTGAACTGAAGAGAAGATAGAGCTTGTACAACAATAGGGAAAGCTCTAGAAGATGTCAAGAAGAGTTCAATCAAGCTTCAGAAGAGTTCTGAAGTAGTTATCTTGGGGAGTTAAGTCTAGGAAAGACTTAGACTGATCATGTGAAGGCTTTGGGAGAGTCTTAAGGCTTCAGAAGTGGTCTGATGAGTGTGCAAAGATAGGAATGACTTAGACACCATTTAGAGAAGATTTGGGTCAGACAGTAACTCCAAAGTTACCACAGTAACTTTGGAGAGTTACCACAATAAGATTGGAGAAGTTTGGGCAAGTTGGTGTAAAAGTGAATAGTGAATCACTAGTCACTATTCAGGTTGAGTATTCACTATTTGGGTCACTATTCAGGATGTGAAGAGTGAATAGTGTATGGATAAGGCACCAAGGTTTGAATCTAGTCAAAGGGAATCAAGAAGATGCTGTGTGGAGCTGATTGGTTACTTTGGGGCATGGACAGGCTGGCTGTTGCTGTAAAGGAAGAGCAGCCACGACCATGCACCTAGACTGACCTGTGGACAGATACAAAGGAGCCTAAGGAGAGCCAATTACAGCACAGCTTCAGTTTGAATTAAAGCAAAGGCGCCAGCTGCTTACTCCAATCAGAATCAAGAGGAACAAGACCATCTCATCCTATTGATATGATCATGGACCAGCTAGTTGATAAAGATGAAGAAGGAGAGACTAAAGATACACTAGCTGAAGAGGAAGCTGTCTTAGCCATTCCCACAGGTCCTATCACTCGTGCAATGACAAGGAGACTCAAGGAAGCCGTTGGAAACATACTGAAGATCTCTAAGAAGCAAGAAGACTGTCTTGGTAGAAGCTTGAGCCACCAAGACACACTCATCACCATTCATGTAATCTTACCATCAAGCTGATCATCATCTAGGCAAGTGGCTTGGTATACTCTTTTTCCCTTGATTAGTTTTGTCCCACTGGGTTTTCTAATCAAGGTTTTTAATGAGGTATCAAGTTCACTTACACATTCCTAGTTGATGTATCTTGGATGCAACTCGGCCTAAGGCATCTTGGACCGACTTCATCATCTATCTTATATTATGTTTTAGTCTAAGTGTTGTGTTATTACTTTGAAACCGTGTGGAGCCTGTTCCTTTAAGTTTTCTTATGTTTTCGAGACCTTGTGCATGTACAAGGATCTCTCTATTTAAGTGTATCACAAACCCTCATTCTAATCTAAGTTATCTTTTGTTTAAACCTTGTGTTTTCTTCTCCCTTGCTTTCACGAGTTAAGAGAGTGTCTGGTGAGTAGTATCCAGTCTGTTGGTGTGTAATATCCAACGCCCAAGGGCTTTAGAAAGGTGTGTCATATCCGATCTAAGCCTAGGAGTATCAAGGAGCCTTTCCGCAGCCTCTTGTGTCACCATTCGATCCACAGCCTTGATAAACTTGAGTCTTTGATTCGTTTATGCAAGGATCTATCCAAACCATCCAGAGAAGGGTCCTAGGATCTCATTAAGTGGTATCAGAGCACTCTGGAAGGGGAGTTTCGATTTCTCTTTTGCGATTTCTTAAGATCTACTCTTTGTCGATTCATATTTTGTTGATCAATCGGTTCTTGTGTGTTTATTCTCATTTGATCTGCTTGTTTCACTATCAGGATTGCTAGATCTGATTGTTTCGTATCTCATATTGATAGATCTAAGAATTTCGATCAAGTTTTGAACAAAAACCTTTTCACATTCTTGTCGATTACGTTATCGTTTTACTTGATCCGAAAGTTTCTTGTGATTGTGTGACTCGATCTGTTGTTAGATTCATAGATCAGGATTCGATTATCTCATTTCATCATCCGTTGAATCTGATCTGTTATTGTTTCAATTTCGAAAAGATAGAATTCAAATCGTCGCGTGTTGATCAAGTATCTTCATTTGCCGCTTTGTTTGAATACTTTGTTTCTTTGAATCTTGAGTTCTGATTTCTTTTGAACTACTTACTGGTTCAAGTTTTTCGTGTATCAGGAAGCAATGGGGTCTGAGGAAGATGATGAAACCTTTGTGCGAAGGAATAGATTGCTGCAAGAAGCAATCACCAAACAAGTGATGGAAGCGATGGTGAAGTTACTAGAAGAGAAGTATGATCAGAGACCGCATGATGGGCAAGGACAAGCATCTGGTTCAAGACATGAGCCAAGAAGAAACAGACAAGGTCAGCGTGAGCATGCTGGATCAGAAGAGACTGATAACTTCTATGAGAGAAGTAGCCATAGCTCCGGTTCAAGACGTAGCAGTAGAAGATCTCGACGTGATCATGAGGGCCGGAGGCATAGACGCAATGAGCTATCAGGGTTAAAGCTTAAGATCCCTCCTTTCCATGGTAAAGCTGATCCAGATGCCTATCTTGAGTGGGAGAAGAAGATCGAACTCGTTTTCAACTGTCAGCATTACTCAGAGACTAAGAAGATTCAAGTAGCTGCTACCGAGTTCAATGACTATGCATTGAGCTGGTGGGATCAGTTGGTTACAAACAAGAGGCGCAATGGTGAATTTCCCATTGAAACATGGGCAGAGATGAAAGCTGTGATGCGCAAGAGGTTTGTACCAAGCCATTATCACCGTGATCTTCATCAAAAGCTGAGACTGCTCACACAAGGATCAAAGTCTGTAGAGGAATACTTTCAAGAGATGGAGTTGCTTATGCTAAGAGCTTGTGTATCTGAGGACAGTGAAGCTACCATGGCACGATTTCTTGGTGGACTCAACCGTGAGATACAAGATAGAGTGGAGATGCAACACTACTTGGAAATAGAGGAGATGCTACACAAAGCTATCTTGGTGGAGCAACAAGTTAAGAGAAGAAGTCATGCGCGTGGCAGCTATGGTTCCAATAGATACCAGACCTCTAAGGAAGATAAACCGAGCTATCAAAAGGAGAGCAAGCCACAGCCAAAAGAAGAAGCCAAGTCTAGTAGCATCTACAACAAAGATAAGGGGAAAGTGGAAGCTACAAGCTCGCGTGCAAGAGATGTGAAGTGTTTTAAGTGCCAAGGACGTGGGCACTATGCTAATGAGTGTACCAACAAACGTGTGATGATCCTTCATGCCAATGGAGAATATGAATCTGCTGATGATGAGACAGAGGCCGAAGAAGATCACAGTTCAGAAGAGGAGTATGTTGCCAACCCGGTTGCTGGAAGGTTGCTAGTTGCTAGAAGAACCTTGAGTCTTCAAAGCAAGACCGAAGAAATGGAGCAAAGAGAGAATCTCTTCTATACTAGATGTCTAGTGCAAGGAAAGGTCTGTAGTCTTATTGTGGATGGAGGCAGTTGTGTCAACGTTGCGAGTGAGACTATGGTTAAAAAGTTGGGTTTGAAGGTCCAGAAGCATCCTAAACCATATAGGCTCCAATGGCTCAATGAAGAGGGCGAGATGAGAGTATCTACTCAGGTTATGGTTCCCTTAGCCATTGGTAAATATGAAGATGAGATTCTTTGTGATGTGTTGCCTATGGAAGCTGGACACATTCTCCTTGGAAGGCCGTGGCAATCAGATAGACGTGTGATACATGATGGGTATGCCAACAAGCACACGTTTGAGTTTAAAGGGAGAAAAACAGTTCTTGTGCCTATGACTCCTAAGGAAGTTCAGGTTGATCAGCTTCAGCTACAAAAGAAGAAAGAGATAGATCTTCCCGCTGAATCAACAAAGCAACTAAACTTCTATGCCAAGTCTGGTGATGTTAAAAGATCTCTCTGCTCTAACCTTCCTATCCTTTTGTTTATCTATAAGGAATCCCTCTTGACCACTACTAACATTGCACCGGAGTATCCGAGTGAACTTGTCAATCTTTTACAGGAATATCAAGATGTTTTTCCAGAAGATAGTCCCAATGGACTACCACCAGTGCGAGGGATTGAGCACCAAATTGATTTTGTGCCCGGTTCTACACTTCCCAATAGGCCAGCATACAGAACCAATCCGGTGGAGACCAAAGAACTACAAAGGCAAGTAGAGGAACTGATGGAGAAAGGGCATATCCGAGAGAGCATGAGTCCTTGTGCTGTTCCAGTGCTACTTGTGCCCAAGAAAGATGGGAGCTGGCGCATGTGTGTTGATTGCAGAGCCATCAACAATATCACTGTAAAGTATCGCCATCCTATTCCTAGATTAGATGATATGCTTGATGAATTGCATGGTTCTTGCATATTTTCTAAGATTGATTTGAAAAGTGGATACCATCAGATTAGGATGAAAGAAGGAGATGAATGGAAAACTGCATTCAAAACTAAACATGGTCTATATGAGTGGTTAGTCATGCCATTTGGATTAACCAATGCACCTAGTACATTCATGAGATTAATGAATCATGTTCTTAGATCATTCATTGGCATATTTGTTGTGGTATACTTTGATGACATCCTTGTATACAGTAAGAGCTTTAATGATCATATAGAACATCTTAGAGCTGTTCTTGATGTGCTTAGAAAGGAATCTCTTTTTGCTAACCTTAAGAAGTGTACTTTTGGAACGGATCACTTGGTCTTTTTAGGCTTTATTGTGGGTGCAGATGGGGTTAAAGTTGATCCAGAGAAAGTAAGAGCTATACGAGAATGGCCAATTCCTAAGACAGTGAGTGAAGTAAGGAGCTTCCATGGACTTGCTGGTTTCTATAGGCGCTTTGTGAAAGACTTCAGCACCATAGCATCTCCCTTGACTGAAGTAATCAAGAAAGAAGTCGGATTCAAGTGGGGAGAAGCACAAGAACTTGCCTTTCAATGCCTAAAAGAGAAGCTTACTAATGCCCCTCTTCTTATACTTCCTGATTTTAATAAAACTTTTGAAATAGAATGTGATGCTTCAGGAATTGGAATTGGTGCTGTATTGATGCAGGAGAAGAGACCCATTGCATACTTCAGTGAGAAGCTTGGAGGAGCTACCCTCAACTATGCAACTTATGATAAAGAACTATATGCCTTGGTGAGAGCCTTGCAGACTTGGCAACACTACCTCTGGCCTAAAGAGTTCGTCATACACACAGATCATGAGTCTCTCAAATACCTCAAAGGACAGCACAAACTCAGCAAGAGACACGCAAGGTGGGTCGAGTTCATTGAGACATTTCCTTATGTCATCAAGTATAAACAAGGTAAGGAAAACATAGTTGCTGATGCACTATCCAGAAGGTATGTTCTCTTGAACACTCTTGATGCTAAGCTATTAGGATTTGAGCAGATTAAAGGAATGTATGAGAATGATCCTGATTTTAAAGAAGCTTACAACTCTTGTGAGAAATTTGCTGAGGGACACTACTTTAGGCATGATGGTTTTCTTTTCTATGATAATCGATTGTGTGTGCCTAACTGTTCTTTGAGAGACTTGTTTGTTAGGGAATCTCATGGAGGAAGTCTCATGGGTCACTTTGGTATTGCAAAGACTCTTAAAACTTTGCAGGATCATTTCTTTTGGCCTCGGATGAAAAGAGATGTGGAGAAACTATGTGAGAGATGTGCAACTTGCAAACAAGCCAAGTCTAAGGTTCAGTCTCACGGTTTGTATACTCCTCTCCCTATACCTTATCATCCTTGGAATGACATATCTATGGATTTCATTGTTGGCTTGCCTAGAACTAGGACTGGAAAGGATTCTATCTTTGTGGTTGTGGATAGGTTCTCAAAGATGGCACATTTCATAGCTTGTCACAAAACTGATGATGCATTGCATATTGCTAACTTGTTCTTTAAAGAGATTGTGCGCATACATGGCATGCCTAAGACTATTGTTTCTGATAGAGATACTAAGTTTCTTAGTTATTTTTGGAAGACTCTTTGGTCTAAGCTAGGTACTAAACTCTTGTTTTCTACTACCTGTCATCCACAAACTGATGGACAAACTGAAGTAGTTAATAGGACTCTTGGAACACTCTTGCGTGCATTCATAAAGAAAAACTTGAAATCATGGGAAGACTATTTGCCTCATTGTGAATTTGCATACAATCATGCTGTGCATTCTACTTCTAAGTTTTCTCCTTTTGAGATAGTTTATGGGTTCAATCCCAACTCTCCTTTAGATTTAATTCCTTTACCTGAGTGTGAAAGGGTCAGCGTTGATGGCAAAAAGAAGGCAGAGATGGTGAAACAACTCCACGAGCAGGCTAGGCTCAACATTGAGGCAACAACCAAACAGTATGTTAAGCATGCTAACAAAGGACGGCGTGAGATGGTCTTTGAAGTGGGTGATCAGGTTTGGATTCACCTAAGGAAAGAGAGGTTTCCCAATGAAAGGAAGTCCAAGCTGATGCCGCGGATTGATGGACCTTTTAAGGTCATAAGGAAGATCAGCAACAATGCCTACAAACTGGATTTGCAAGGTAAGTATGATGTGAGTAATAGCTTCAATGTTACTGACTTGATCCCTTTTATTGCAGATGAGCCAGATTTGAGGACAAATCCTTTTCAAGTGGGAGGGGATGATATGATCATGGACCAGCTAGTTGATAAAGATGAAGAAGGAGAGACTAAAGATACACTAGCTGAAGAGGAAGCTGTCTTAGCCATTCCCACAGGTCCTATCACTCGTGCAATGACAAGGAGACTCAAGGAAGCCGTTGGAAACATACTGAAGATCTCTAAGAAGCAAGAAGACTGTCTTGGTAGAAGCTTGAGCCACCAAGACACACTCATCACCATTCATGTGATCTTACCATCAAGCTGATCATCATCTAGGCAAGTGGCTTGGTATACTCTTTTTCCCTTGATTAGTTTTGTCCCACTGGGTTTTCTAATCAAGGTTTTTAATGAGGTATCAAGTTCACTTACACATTCCTAGTTGATGTATCTTGGATGCAACTCGGCCTAAGGCATCTTGGACCGACTTCATCATCTATCTTATATTATGTTTTAGTCTAAGTGTTGTGTTATTACTTTGAAACCGTGTGGAGCCTGTTCCTTTAAGTTTTCTTATGTTTTCGAGACCTTGTGCATGTACAAGGATCTCTCTATTTAAGTGTATCACAAACCCTCATTCTAATCTAAGTTATCTTTTGTTTAAACCTTGTGTTTTCTTCTCCCTTGCTTTCACGAGTTAAGAGAGTGTCTGGTGAGTAGTATCCAGTCTGTTGGTGTGTAATATCCAACGCCCAAGGGCTTTAGAAAGGTGTGTCATATCCGATCTAAGCCTAGGAGTATCAAGGAGCCTTTCCGCAGCCTCTTGTGTCACCATTCGATCCACAGCCTTGATAAACTTGAGTCTTTGATTCGTTTATGCAAGGATCTATCCAAACCATCCAGAGAAGGGTCCTAGGATCTCATTACCTATCCATCCATTTAAACTTCAAGTATTATCAGCCATTAGATGTAGGTTTATGATTTGCTCTTGTAAAGGCATATATAAACTCATAAGTGGCGTTTTGTAAAGCTTAAGTGAGTAAGGGGGTTTCCCTTCTCCTTCCCTAATCTTCAGTCTCTTATTCTCTCAGTCTCTCTCTAGTCTCTCAGTCTCTTAATCTCATTCTCTTTAGTCTCTTAAACACTTAAACACTCTCACCCATCTCTGTTCTTAAATCACCTAGAACTAAGCTCTCATCTTTCTCCATTGGAGTTTATACACACATACACACAACCAGAGTAGAGATCTCTTTAAAAATCATATGGTATCAGAGCCAGGTTCATTAGAACTTGGTTCTTGCTTGTGCTGAAGCTCATAGCTCTCCTCCATGTCGCTTGAAGCCAAGAAGAAGCTCCATGGTCCAGCCGGTTGTTCTACTCTTCAAGAAGAAGGTGTGCTCATCCATGGTGTCCAGAAGCTGTCTCTGGCCGACCTACACTCTCTCATGAAGCCCATGAAGAAGAAAGAACCTTGGAAGCAATGGTGTATGAGGCGATCTCATCAACCAAGCTTCAAAGCTATGTCCAAGCTAGGTCTTATCCACTGTCCAAGAAGAAAGGTGATAGCTTTCAGCTGGTACTGATGTGGCGAACTTAACATGAAGAAAGGTGGGGTCTTTGACATGGAGAGTTCAAGAGAAAGGTCCATGGGAGAAGGAGAAGTTGGAATCGACACCAACAGCTCACTGTCTTGCCATGTTCTATGGAGTTTCAAGGAACTAACACTAGTTCCTTGGCTGTAAGAAACCTCTTTCTCTTGTATAAAGCTTGAGTATATTGACTGGTTGTGATGTGATTGAAAACCTGAGAATTGTTTAAAGATTGCTAAATGAATACTTTTAGAATCTGTCTCAGTATGCTTAAAGAGCCTGGTTTGGTGATTAAGATTGTTAATATGCTTAGCTCCGAATCATAGTGATGCTTGTTGTGATTAATTGAATCTGCTTGCATACATGGATTGAAACGGAATTGAAAGCTGTTGCATATAGTCTTGTGGCTGTCTTCCATTGAGGCATTAGATTCATGTCTAAATTGCTGAGTAAAGAAGCTTTTAAAAATGCCTAAGTAACTTGTCTTGAATCTGTTAGGATCTTGATTGTTCTTAGAGAGCTAGCTTGCAAAGAATAGAACTTGATAATGCCTTGTGTCTATCTGTTGCATTGCTTGTGTTATTGGGAATCAAACTTGATGATTTATTAATCAAGTTTTGACATCAATACTATTGAAAATGGTAAATGCTTAATGACAGCTCTAAATTAACTTGTCTTGTTAAGATGATAGATTATATCTAATCATTCTTGCTTTCATGTGTTAGAAACTGTTAAGATTAATGCATACTGCCTTGTTGCTGCTTTGGATTGTTGCATTTAGATTAAAGTCTAAGTTGCATATTAAGGAGTGATTAAAATTGCCTAAATACTTTGACTTGAATCTGATAAGGTCTTGCTTAGTATTTAGAGAATGGTTGCTTGCATAGATAAGAACTTGACATTGTCTTGATTCTATCTAATGTTATAAAGCTTGAGACATTGGTGATCAAACTTGATGAAGTCAAGGATTGATCCCAATGCAATTGTGTCTTATCTTGGCTAGAGTTTGAGTGATGTTTCAGGTTCACAAAAGGTGCTCCTAGTTCATCATCAAATCCGAGTTGAAAGAGAAAGAATGATGCCCATTGTGTGTACAATGGAGAGGTGTTACAAGAAAGGGAGAAGCACAGATGGTTGTAAAACTCACTCGTGCTCTTCTTCTTAACATTGCAAGTATCAGAAGAAGAAGCCAACCGGGTCTAGGCAGTGGCGTGCCTATTCAAGAGGGTGCTCAAACTAAGACAGAGCACTCTTGGCTGTGTGAAGAAGAAGGCTACTCTATCAAGGCGGCTTCTATTGTGAGGTGATTGAAGAAGTAGCTGAAGCATCCACAAGCATTCCATCATGGTGGTGACTTCAGAAGGGTGATTGCAATAAGAGAAGAAGAAGAAGTAAGGATTCAAGTGGTAACTCTGAGAACCACTCCTCATCATCTTAACCAAGGGAGTAAACCTAATCTCATCTATCTTAATATGTCTTGATAGGTTTAACTCCTGATTATACTATGTGCTTTCCCTAATTCCATTAAGTGTTTATAGCTTCTAGTAGTATGTCTAGGCTAATTGCACTGAAATTGTTTTGCTGTTGCATTGTCATATTGATAGTAAGTAATGTCTAGAGTCCCAGAATCTCATGTTTTGTTTATTGCATTGTCTTGAGTGTTGTCATAGCTTGAATCATCATGAATGTGTTGTAGAATTGAGTAGAATGTCTCTGCTGCTGGCATCATGATTGGTAAGTTATTTTGCATACATAATCATATCTCATACTGTCTAAGTTCAATCCTATTGTTATCTGATGCTATTGCCTATGTTTAATCCATCAATGAAAGTCTTGCATCAATTAGAAATTGTCTAAGTTGCTTGCATCATTGGTTTTGATTGAAACTGTTGTGCATAGCCTTAATATTGCTCATGGATTGAACCTGTTGCATTCATATAGCTAAAGCTTTAAGATTGTGCATTCATGTAGTAATGCATTTAAAAATGAGCCTAAAGGTCTGATTGTTGCTATGCCATAGTTAAATCCATCAGTGATGTCTTATAAGCATTTAGAAGTTTGTCTAAGCTATTTGGATCATTGACATTGATAAAAAACTAGTGAGCATAAGCATGAATTGTGTCACTCTTGTCCCCTTGATTGCATAAGTATCATCTAGGCTTGTGTTTCATTTGGGTTAAATCTATTTCATTCATATAGTGAGTATGTAACCTAATGCATATGAGATTTAAGAGTACTCAGGTTGTATGTGTGTATGAAACCCAAATGGGTAAAGAGAGAGAGCTTGGAAGCGATTTGAGAAAGGAAGTTTGATGAGTGTTTGTGTGTCTAAGTGTTTAAGAGATTAGTAACAAGACTGAGAACGTGTATAGAGATTCAGGATGAGAGACTAGAGAGACTAAGAAAGTGTTTCAGATTAGAGAAGGAGAAGGGAAACCCCCTTACTCACTTAAGAGTTACAAAACATCACTTATGAGCTTATATATGCTCTTTACAACTTGCAATCATAAACCTAAATCTAAAGGCTGTTATAACTTGAATTTAAATGAATGGATGAGATGGAGAGATGGTCTGGTCGTGGCTGTGCTGTCCTGATGGATAATTGGTCCATTTGAATCTGGTCAAGGGAAGGCTGGCTCCTTATTGGCTGGCTAAAGGCTCCCATGAATCTGCCCACTTCTTTTGCTAGATACATGGTCTCCTTTTGCATTTACCTTCAAAACAAGAGACTATCCTTTCACACTTGTCATCGCACACCATCTCCTTTGTCTTCTTCTCTTACGAGTTTTCAACCACAAGCAATTTTTAGCATGAATTCAAAAGTGCTTAAAAGGTCTGAAGGTGAACCCACTTGTGTTTGGGATGTCTCTTCCGTACGGTCCGTAAGGTCCATCTTCATGGCATCACCAACTTCTTGGAAAGGCAGAATGGATTCATCAGCTTCTCCTCAATCACCTCTCATTGAAGCCGCATTGATGGAGAGCGTTCTTCTTCACTCCAAGACTGCTCTGAACAGCCTCTTGCCTAGACACGCCACTCTTGGTCCGGTTGATGATCCTTGTAGAAGCCTTTGCAAAGACTTGTTACTGACCATGGCTCATGCATTTAAGACTCCCCCTCAAGCTTAGACCAAGACTAGAAGGAGCTAAGCTTGTGATGATCCTATGCATCTCCATGGTCTACTAACTATCATCTTTTATGATAGCTTTCTTTTGTGAGTTTTCTCTCTTCCTTAACCAGGAATTAGGGTGTTTGAATCACCATAGAGAGTTCACAAAGACACGCCTCTCATTGCATAATGACCCATGCTACACTTCCTGTAGACTAAGGACTAGATATGTCCAATGGTATTATGCAATGGCCATCTCTCATTGCATACTCAATCACACTACACTTCCTGTAGATTATGGACTAACATGTCCTAGTGATGATATGCAATGGCACAAGATCTTTGTCTTTACATTCTTGGTTGTTGGCGAGTTTCATGTATCACATTCCTTGTGTACCTAACACCACCACAAACTCAATGCAAGATCAGATCATCCCTGGGATCAACCCAGATCATCCATCCTGTTTGATCACCAATGCCACAATAATATATGATACTTGAAACAAGCTAGACAATCAAGACAATCAAGTAAAGACAATCAATTCAGTTTTTTTTTTTAAATGCAACAATAGATGAATGCATTAGGTTACACTAACTATATGAATAAACAGATTCAATCCAAATGGAACACAAGTCTAGATGATACTTATGCAATTAAGGCGACAAGAGTGACTCCATTCATGCTTATGCTCACTAGTTTTATCAAAGCCAATGATTCAAGTAGCTTAGACATACTTCTAAATGCTTTAAGACACTCACTGATGGATATAACTATGGCATAGCAACAATCAGAACTGGACTGAGTCAAGACAAGCAGATTTCAATTTCTAACAATGACAATGCAAGTTCTATACAGTTCTCTAAATGCAAAGCTTATATCAGTACATTTGCAATTTAGGCTCATTTTTAAATGCATTACTACATAAATGCACAATCTTAAAGCATTAGCTATATGTATGCAACAGGTTCAATCCATGAGTAATATTAAAGCTCTGCACAACAGTTTCAATCAGAACCAATGATGCAAGCAACTTAGACAATTTCTAATTGATGCAAGACTTTCATTGATGGATTAAACATAGGCAATAGCATCAGATAAACACTAGGATTGAACTTAGACCGTATGAGATCTCTTATGTATGCAAAATAACTTATCAATCATGATGCAGCAGCAGAGACATTCTACTCAATTCTACAACACATTCATGATGATTCAAGCTATTACAACACTCAAGACAATGCAATAAACAGAACATGAGATTCTGGGACTCTAGACATTACTTACTATCAATAAGACAATGCAGCAGCAAAACAATCTCAGTGCAATTAGCCTAGACATTCACTTAGAGCTATAAACTCTTATGGAATTAGGGAAAGCACATAGTATATCAGGAGATCAACCTATCTCAGACATATTAAGATAGATGAGAAGGTTTACTCCCTTGTTTAGGGTGATGAGGAGTGGTCGTTGCCACTTGAATCCTCACTTCTTCTTCTTCTCTTATTGCAATCACCCTTCTGAATTTGCCACCATGATGGAATGCTTGTGGATGCTTCAGCTACTTCTTCAATCACCTCACAATAGAAGCCGCCTTGATAGAGTAGCCTTCTTCTTCACACAGCCAAGAGTGCTCTGTCTTAGTTTGAGCACCCTCTTGAATAGGCACGCCACTGCCTAGACCCCGGTTAGCTTCTTCTTCAGGTACTTGCAATGTTAAGGAGAAGAAACACCAGTGAGTTTTACAACCATCTGTGCTTCTCCCTTTTTGTAACACTTCTCCATTGTACACACAATGGGCATCATTCTTTCTCTTTCAACTCGGATTTGATGATGAACTAGGAACACCTTTTGTGAACCTGAAACATCACTCAAACTCTAGCAAAGATAAGTCACAATTGCATTGGGATCAATCCTTGACTTCATCAAGTTTGATCACCAATGTCTCAAGCTTTATAACATTAGATAGAATCAAGACAATGTCAAGTTCTTATCTATGCAAGCAACCATTCTCTAAATACTAAGCAAGACCTTATCAGATTCAAGTCAAAGTATTTAGGAAATTTTATGCAACTTAGATTTTAATCTAAATGCACCAATACAAGGCAGTATGCATTAATCTTAATCAGTTTCTAACTCATGAAAGCAAGCATGATTAGATAATATAATCTTAACAAGACAAGTTAATTTAGAACTGACATTAAGCATTTAACCATTTTCAATAGTATTTGTTAAATTGTATGAATAATAAGAGTAGCTTGTGTGATTTATCAAGAACAAAGAGAAGAGAGAACTAGGGTTTACTAAGGATCCGAGAGAGAGAGAGAGATAAAGGAGAGAGAGAGGTGATTTCGAAAATGTGAGAGAGAATAATGAGGAAGTATATTTCCTTACTTCATTTGGTACATGATACATGAGTATATAAAGAGAGACAAAGAAGCTATTGCATCTAGGGAAAATATTAAACAAAGAATCCCATAGAACTAATAAACTAATCTACTCTTGGACTGGTATGCACAGATTGCTCAGCCTGATAATGACAGGTCCTAACGGATGGAAGGGACTTTGAATCCTTAACCAGACCCGTGACATTGCTTCCCAATGTCTCTCCACTTCCCATTGGCGACCAAAGATATTCTTCTTGCCATCTCTCTTCATTTCATCAGTTCCCTTTGCATATCTTGCACACCAAGGTAGGGTAGATTGTACGGACAGTCTTGCATTGCAAGGTAAGGAGATTCTTTGCTTAATCGGATCACACTGATGATCCTCTTGCTCCTTACTGCCTTCTCTCAATATACTCAACTCTTATTGCTTCATGTCAACACTCCCCCTCAAGCTTGACCATGGAACAGGTCAAGCTTGTACACCATGAAGCATTCCCTCATTAAAACCTTTAGCTTGAGAAAAACCACATGGGAGAAAACCCAAGCCAAGGAAAAAGAGTAGAACACTCCACGGTTGAGAGTGTTAGTGGCAAGAGAGGTCTATGAGTCCAAGTTTAGGATGGATGAACTCACAAACCTTGCTACTGGCTGCCTTGGTGAATATGTCAGCTAGTTGATCTTCACTTCTTGTGTAACATGGAAGAATCACTTGCTGCTCTACTGCTTGTCTCACCTTGTGACAGTCCACTTCTATATGCTTAGTCCTCTCATGGAACACAGAGTTTGATGCAATGTGTATTGCTGCCTGATTGTCACAATGCATAGTCATTGGCGTGGAGATCTCTATGCCCAAGTCCTTTAGCAAACCCTTGATCCATATGAGTTCACTAGTAAGCTTCCTCATAGATCGGTATTCTGCCTCAGCACTTGAGCAAGAGACCACCTTCTGCTTCTTGCTCTTCCATGTGACTAGGTTTCCTCCAATAAAGGTACAATAGCCTGTGGTTGATCTCCTATCAACTCTATCTCCAGCCTAATCAGCATCACAATACCCAACAACTTCAGTACTCTTGTTGCAAGCCATCCAAACTCCCTGACCTGGGGCTTCTCTTAAGTATCTCAAGATCCTTTCCACCATGTTCCAATGATGTACCTTAGGAGCTTGCATGTGTTGACTCACTTGGTTCACAGCAAAACACACATCCGGCCTGGTGATAGTGAGATAGATGAGCTTCCCAACCATTCTTCTATACCTCTTGACATCCTCAAAGGGAGTTGCATCAAACTCCCCCTCACGCATAACCTTGTAGCCTTCTTCCAGTGGTGTCTTGGCCAATCTTCCTCCAAGGTCTCCTGCCTCCTTTAGGATGTCCAAAGTATACTTCCTTTGGGACATAAACAATCCCTCCTTTGATCTGCACATCTCAATGCCAAGGAAATATTTCAGTTCTCCTAGATCTTTGATGTCAAATGCGGCCTTGAGGAATGTCTTAGTTGAGCTGATCCCTTCCTTGTTACTACCAGTGATGATGATATCATCTACATAGACCAGGATTACAACAATTCCTTCCTGGCTGGTGAGAGTGAACAGTGTGTGATCCGCTTGAGACTTCACAAAGCCTCTTCCATTCAGTGTGGTGCTTAGCTTGTGGTACCAAGCTCTTGGTGATTGCTTCAAGCCATAAATAGCCTTCCTGAGTCTGAGGACATTCCCTGGTTTTACCATCTCTTCCATTCCGGGAGGTGGCCTCATATATACTTCATCTTCTAATTCACCTTGCAAGAATGCATTCTTCACATCCATTTGCCAAAGATCCCATTCTAGGTTCACTGCCAATGAGAGTAGGATCCGGATTGTATGGAGCTTGGCCACTGGTGCAAAAGTGTCTAGGTAGTCTTCTCCATATACTTGTGTGTACCCTCTTGCCACCAGTCTGGTCTTTTTCCTTTCTGGCTTCCCATTTGCAAGGTACTTGATGGTGTGTATGAGTCTGCTAGTCACAGCTTTCTTCCCTTTTGGAAGCTCTGTCTCATACCAGGTGTTGTTCCTTTCCATGGCCCCCATTTCATCATCCACTGAGTTCCTCCATTCATCATCCTCCATAGCTTCTGCATACGTTTTTGGTATCCATTCCTGGTCCAATGAGCTCACAAAGGCTTGATGTTCTTCTGGATACTGAGCAAGGGTGCATACTCCACTCACTGGATGTGCCACGGCTTGAGCATTGTAGTAGATCCTTGTCTTAACCCAATCTGAAGCCGGTCTCCTGATCCTTGTACTTCTTCTTAGAGCTGGTGTCTGCTCAAGTTCACTATCTTGAGCTTCAGTTTCTGGTTGCTCCATCTCATCTTGATCATGAGACAATACTGAGTTTTCTTCATGTTGAGCTTGTGCAGGTTGTTCTCCATTGCCCCCCTCATGATCATGATGAGAGACTTCATTGTCGCGTACCTCAGCTCCATCAGGCTGAGGAGTGGTGTCCCGGCCCTTCTCTGGTTCCCTTGGTAAGTTGATGCCAAGTCTTTCCATAAGAACTTTCAGATTGTTAGCTCTGTCCGAGGCAGAATGAGATAGATCTTTGAGTTCTCCCCAACTCTTCTCATCATAGTAGGCCTTGGATTCCATAAACTTAACATCTCTGGATACTAGGACTCTCCTTGTCTCTGGTACATAGCATTTGTACCCTTTCTGATGTGTAGAGTACCCAATGAACATGGCCTTTGTGCTCTTTGCTTCTAGCTTGTTCCTTAGTTCTCCTGGAATCAAAACAAAACACACACACCCAAACACACGCAAATGGTCAATGGATGATCTAGATTTGTTTAGTACCTCATAGGGAGTGGCATCAAGGAGGACTCTTGTAGGTGTGCGGTTGATTAGATAGGTGGCCGTGACCACGGCATCTCCCCAAAAACGCTTAGGTACATTGGCATGGAACATCATACTCCTCGCCACTTCCATCAAGTGTCTATTCTTTCTCTCAGCCACTCCATTTTGTTGAGGTGTATAAGGACAGCTAGTTTGTTGAATGATTCCATGTGAGGCTAGGTGTTGTTTGAAGGCTGTGCTAGTATACTCACCACCATTATCTGATCTAAGAATTTTGATCTTAACATTGAAATGGTTAGTAATATAGCTTTGAAAGTTTTTAAAAGCTTCTAGCACTCTATCCTTAGATTGCAACAAAGTGATCCATGTGTATTTAGATTTTTCATCAATGAATGTCACAAAATATTTATGGTGCTCTCTAGATGCACATGGGGCAGTCCATACGTCAGAATGGATGAGATCAAAGCAATTATCATATTGAGTTTTTGATTTAGGAAACACAGTTCTACAATGTTTTCCTAAGATACAAGCCTCACAATCACTTTTAAAAGAAATGCTAGGCAACAGGATGTTCAAGGCATGAGAATGAGGATGTCCTAGTCTAGCATGCCATATTACATCTTTAGGGAATTCAGAAACAGAATGAAAGGCAGGAAATAAATCAGTTGCAGGTCTTGTGTCCTCAAGCAAGTACAAGTCTCCCTTGGTAACACCTTTGCCAAGCAACTTACTAGAATCAATATCCTGAAAGTACACACTGTTAGGCGTGAATGTAACTTGACAATTGAGATCATTAGTTACTTTCTTAACAGACAATAGGTTTGAAGCAAAGGTGGGCATATAGAAAGCCTTAGTTTCTTTATCAAACAGTCTAAGATTACCTACACCTTTTATTGGGATTTTATCTCCATTTGCTATCATCACATTTCCTAAGGCTGGTTCTATGTTTTTAATCAGTTCTAAATCACTTATCATGTGATGGGAAGCACCAGAGTCTATAACTAAGGGCTTAGCCGATTTAAAATCTTTCATAGGTCCATCAGCAGTATGTGAAGCATTAAGAGAGACACCAAGGGTTTTAGATATACCAGATTCCTTTAGAGCCTTGATGAGAGCTGTTAAGTCAGACTTCTTGATGGTCTCATCCAGGTTGGCTCTTGGCGTGGCATAGCCTGATGTGGAGGCAGTGGCACTTCCCACACCTAGGTTGCTTATACCCATGGTGATTGGAGTTGTTGGCTCAGCACCATCAGCTGAGAAGTTGGCCCTTGCATCTTGGTATTGAGAGCGAGTCTCCCTGAACTTGTTGGGCTTAAGGTGGGGATGGAGTATCCAGCATTTGTCCTTCAAGTGCCCTTCTTCTTGCAGTGGTCACAGGTCAGGCCTTTCCTCTCATCTTGTTTGTAAGCTGCCTTGTTTGCCACTGCTTGTTCTGCTTGATGCGCCATGCTTAAGTCTCCCTTTCCACCAAACAAGCCCACTGAGCCTTCTTCCTTCTGGATTTGAGCACACACTTCATCCAGGTCAGGTAGTTTGTCAGCTCTTAGGATGTGCTTGATCAAGCTCCCATAAGATGGGTTAAGAGTGAGCAGCAGTCCAAACACTCTGTCCTCTTCACGCCTGGTTAGGAGAGTGGCATGGTCAGTGGTGTGTGGTCTTAGCAGCTCCATCTCTGCCCAAAGAGACCTGAACTTGCCAAAGTGTGGTTGAAACTCCACATCCCCTTGGTTGAGTGCATTGATGGCTCTCTTCACTTCAAAGACTCTTGTGAGGTTGGAGACGTTTCCATACACTTTGTAAAGTGTATCCCACAGCTGTTTGGTAGTCTCACAGTAAGAGTAAGACTCCATGATGGCGGGTTCAAGAGAGCTGAGGAGCACTGTGAGAACCATGAGATCTTCCTGTGCCCACTTGTCTTCATCAGCTACCACCATCTCCTGTCCATCTTCTCCTTGGGTGGTTTGCTTTGGAGCCGCTTCTGTTGAGACATGACTCCACAAACCCTTTCCTCCAAGGGCAATCTTCACCATCCTGGCCCATAAGAGGTAGTTAATCCCCTTCAGAGTCACAGGTATGCTAATGCGGTTGTTGTTGTTGTTGTTGCTGTTCTCCATCTTGAGGATTCAAAGGTAGGATCTTGGTGAAGAACAACGAGAAAAGAAACAGAGATTTGTTTTGCGGAAGTAGATAAAGGGTTCAAGAGCTTTGTTGCTCTGATACCATGTTAAATTGTATGAATAATAAGAGTAGCTTGTGTGATTTATCAAGAACAAAGAGAAGAGAGAACTAGGGTTTACTAAGGATCCGAGAGAGAGAGAGAGATAAAGGAGAGAGAGAGGTGATTTCGAAAATGTGAGAGAGAATAATGAGGAAGTATATTTCCTTACTTCATTTGGTACATGATACATGAGTATATAAAGAGAGACAAAGAAGCTATTGCATCTAGGGAAAATATTAAACAAAGAATCCCATAGAACTAATAAACTAATCTACTCTTGGACTGGTATGCACAGATTGCTCAGCCTGATAATGACAGGTCCTAACGGATGGAAGGGACTTTGAATCCTTAACCAGACCCGTGACATTGCTTCCCAATGTCTCTCCACTTCCCATTGGCGACCAAAGATATTCTTCTTGCCATCTCTCTTCATTTCATCAGTTCCCTTTGCATATCTTGCACACCAAGGTAGGGTAGATTGTACGGACAGTCTTGCATTGCAAGGTAAGGAGATTCTTTGCTTAATCGGATCACACTGATGATCCTCTTGCTCCTTACTGCCTTCTCTCAATATACTCAACTCTTATTGCTTCATGTCAACAGTATTGATGTCAAATCTTGATTAATAAATTATCAAGTTTGATTCCCAATATCACAAGCAATGCAACAGATAGACAAAAGGCATTATCAAGTTCTATTCTTTGCAAGCTAAATCTCTAAGTACAAGTAAGATCCTAACAGATTCAAGACAAGTTACTTAGGCACTCTTAAGAGCTTCTTTACTCAGTACTTAGACATGAATCTAATACTTCAATGTAAGACAGCCACAAGACTATATGCAACAGCTTTAAATTCGGTTTTACTCCATGTATGCAAGCAGATTTAATTAATCACAACAAGCATCACTATGAACCGGAGCTAAGCATACTAAACAATTTCAATACCCAAACAAGACTCTTAAAGTATCCTGGGACAGATTCTAAAGCAACTTCATTTTAGCAATCTTTTAAACAATCCTCAGGTTTCCAATCACATCACAACATCACAACCTGTTCATACACTCAAGCTTTATACAAGAGAAAGAGATTTCCTTACAGCCAAGGAACTAGTGTTAGTTCCTTGAAACTCCTTAGTACATGGGAAGATCCGAGCTGTTGGTGTCAACTCCTACATCTCCTTCTTTCATGGACCTTTCTCTTGAACCCACCATGCCTAAGACACCTCCTCTCTTCATTTTTGAGTCGCCATACCAGGTACAAGTTGAAAGCTTTCACCTTTCTTCTTGGACAGTGAATGGGAATGGCTTGGACATGCTTCCAATGGCCTTCTTTCTTCAGGACGACCATGAGAGAGTGGAGAACGACCAAGAACAGCTTCTGGACGCCATTGATGAGCACACCTTCTTCTGGAAGAGGTTGAACAGCCAAATGACCATGAAGCTTCTTCTTGGTTTGGAAATGGCATGGGAGTGAGCTTTGAGCTTAGCGGAAGCTGGAACCAAGTTCTAATGAACCTGGCTCTGATACCATATGAGATTTAAGAGTACTCAGGTTGTATGTGTGTATGAAACCCAAATGGGTAAAGAGAGAGAGCTTGGAAGCGATTTGAGAAAAGGAAGTTTGATGAGTGTTTGTGTGTCTAAGTGTTTAAGAGATTAGTAACAAGACTGAGAACGTGTATAGAGATTCAGGATGAGAGACTAGAGAGACTAAGAAAGTGTTTCAGATTAGAGAAGGAGAAGGGAAACCCCCTTACTCACTTAAGAGTTACAAAACATCACTTATGAGCTTATATATGCTCTTTACAACTTGCAATCATAAACCTAAATCTAAGGGCTGTTATAACTTGAATTTAAATGAATGGATGAGATGGAGAGATGGTCTTGGTCGTGGCTGTGCTGTTCCTGATGGATAATTGGTCCATTTGAATCTGGTCAAGGGAAGGCTGGCTCCTTATTGGCTGGCTAAAGGCTCCCATGAATCTGCCCACTTCTTTTGCTAGATACATGGTCTCCTTTTGCTTTTACTTTACAGCAAGAGACTCTCCTTTCCAGCCTGTCACTCGCCAACCTCTCCTTTGTCTTCTTCTCTTAAGAGTTTCACCAGTGCCCTATTTTTGCACCAACTTCAAATGTGCTCAAATGGTTGACTGGTGAACTTTCGGGATGTCTCGGTCCGTACGGATCCGTACGGTCCGTACAGCCAGTCCCTAAGTTTGCACACTCGCCCAAATACTCTTCTAAGTCCCTCCTGGACTTGGCCCTATCTTTGCACCACACTTCCATCTTCTCTCTAACTCCTCCAAAGCCCTCACATGATCAGTCTAAGTCTTTCCTAGACTTATCTTCACAAGATAACTTCTTCAGAACACTTCTGAAGCTTGATTGAACTCTTCTAGACATCTTCTAGAGCTTGCCCTATCATTGTACAAGCTCCATCTTCTCTTCAGTTCAACAATGCATTCAGTTATTGTTGCATTTAAAAAAAAAAACTAAATTGATTGTCTTTGCATGATTGTCTTGATTGTCTAGCTTGTTTCAAGTATCATATATTATTGTGGCATTGGTGATCAAACAGGATGGATAATCTTGGTTTGATCCCAATGGGATGATCTGATTTTGCATTGAGTTGTGGTGGTGTTAGGTACACAAGGAATGGGATACATGTAACTCACCAACAACCAAGAATGTAAAGACAAAGGTCTTGTGCCATTGACATGTTAGTCCATAATCTACAGGAAGTGTAGTGTGATTGAGTATGCAATGAGAGATAGCCATTGCATAATACCATTGGACATATCTAGTCCTTAGTCTACAGGAAGTGTAGCATGGGTCATTATGCAATGAGAGGTGTGTCTTGTGAGACTCTCTATGGTGATTCAAACACCCTAGTTCCTGGTTAAGGAAGAGAGTAAACTCACAAGAAGAAAGCTATCATGAAAGATGATAGTTATTAGACCATGGAGATGCATAGGATCATCACAAGCTTAGATTCTTCTGGTTTCGGTTCTAAGCTTGAGGGGGAGTCTTAATGCATATGATACATGGTCAGTAACAAGTCTTTTGCAAAAGCTTCTACAAGGATCATCAACCGGACCAAGGCAGTAGCGTGTCTAGGCAAGAGGCTGTTCAGAGCAGCCTTGGCGAGTGAGGAGGAAGGCTCTCCATCAATGCAGCTTCAATGAGAGGTGATTGAGGAGAAGCTGATGAATCCATTCTGCCTTTCCAAGAAGTTGATGATGCCATGAAGGTGGTGCATTGAGAGAGTTTGGAAACTCACAAAAACACAAGGGAAGTTCCCTTAGACCTTGAAAACTCTTTTCAATCTTTTTCATTCATCTTATTCATTGCTTGTGCTTGAAAAGATACTTAAGATGATTATGATTGAATTGTGAGATTGTGTGCATCAAGTATGATGCAGGATATTCATTTTCTTGTTTTTGATAGGTACTGATGCACCTTTGGGATAATGTATCAGGTACCATTGCTTGAGCCTCACTAAAGATGTTCCTGGTCAGTTCCTAGCTTCTCTAAGATGGCTGAGAAGTCTGTTGAGAGGGGGAGATCCAAACCAGTTTTATGAAGAGGGCAAGCCGTGTGTGAAGTGTTGATCAGCCTCACTAGTGTTTTGAAGATGATCTGGTCGTGTCCTAGCTTCTCTAAGATGGCTGTGAAGTCAGTTGAGAGGGGGAGACTTCAAACCGGTTCCATGAAGAGGTGAAGCTGAAGTGTGAAGTATGAAGTGTGCGCAAAGCTGTGAAGAGTTGCTGCACCTGTTAGGCCGTGATCCAGAGCTTCTTGTGTCCAACCACATTGGTTCTAAGGCACAAGAGCTCACTGGCCAATCCCTAGGCTTTGGAGAGCTCTACTCTTTTTCCCTTGCAAGGTTTTGTCCCAATGGGTTTTCCTTGTAAGGTTTTTAATGAGGGAGACTCTTCAGAGTTCCAAGCTTGGCTTAGGATCTCCTAAAGTCAAGCTTGAGGGGGAGTGTTGAACTGAAGAGAAGATAGAGCTTGTACAACAATAGGGAAAGCTCTAGAAGATGTCAAGAAGAGTTCAATCAAGCTTCAGAAGAGTTCTGAAGTAGTTATCTTGGGGAGTTAAGTCTAGGAAAGACTTAGACTGATCATGTGAAGGCTTTGGGAGAGTCTTAAGGCTTCAGAAGTGGTCTGATGAGTGTGCAAAGATAGGAATGACTTAGACACCATTTAGAGAAGATTTGGGTCAGACAGTAACTCCAAAGTTACCACAGTAACTTTGGAGAGTTACCACAATAAGATTGGAGAAGTTTGGGCAAGTTGGTGTAAAAGTGAATAGTGAATCACTAGTCACTATTCAGGTTGAGTATTCACTATTTGGGTCACTATTCAGGATGTGAAGAGTGAATAGTGTATGGATAAGGCACCAAGGTTTGAATCTAGTCAAAGGGAATCAAGAAGATGCTGTGTGGAGCTGATTGGTTACTTTGGGGCATGGACAGGCTGGCTGTTGCTGTAAAGGAAGAGCAGCCACGACCATGCACCTAGACTGACCTGTGGACAGATACAAAGGAGCCTAAGGAGAGCCAATTACAGCACAGCTTCAGTTTGAATTAAAGCAAAGGCGCCAGCTGCTTACTCCAATCAGAATCAAGAGGAACAAGACCATCTCATCCTATCCATCCATTTAAACTTCAAGTATTATCAGCCATTAGATGTAGGTTTATGATTTGCTCTTGTAAAGGCATATATAAACTCATAAGTGGCGTTTTGTAAAGCTTAAGTGAGTAAGGGGGTTTCCCTTCTCCTTCCCTAATCTTCAGTCTCTTATTCTCTCAGTCTCTCTCTAGTCTCTCAGTCTCTTAATCTCATTCTCTTTAGTCTCTTAAACACTTAAACACTCTCACCCATCTCTGTTCTTAAATCACCTAGAACTAAGCTCTCATCTTTCTCCATTGGAGTTTATACACACATACACACAACCAGAGTAGAGATCTCTTTAAAAATCATAGGCTCGCCACCTAACAGCTCCTCCTTGTCTTTATGACCACCTTCTTGTATCTCAAACTGTAAAGACCACTCCTTTCTTCATGTTTCCAAGTCGCCAACTCCATGAGCAAAGGGAAAGCTCTCTTCTTGAGAGGTTTCATCTTAACCAGGAGGTGAGGCACGCCTTTAATGGACAGGAGAAAGGTGGAGAGACCATGAGAGAACGCCATGGCTTTGGTCTGCTTCTTCTTGAAGAGATGTAGCCGGTTTTGACAGATCTTCAAAGGCTTGGATTTGAGATGAGGGTGAGCTTGTAACGGATATGCAGAAGCTTCTACCAGGTTCAGATGAACCTGGCTCTGATACCATATGAGATTTACAGAGTCTCAGGCTGTATGAGTGTTGAACAAACCCACAAGGGCTAGAGAGAACTTGAAATGGTGAAGAGAGACTAATGAAAGTGAGATTTAGTGAATGGAAGAATAAGAGTAATTATGGGAGATTGAGTGAGAGTAGAAGACTGAGAGTATGAGATTAAGTAACCAGAATAGAGTAATCAAGAGAATGAAGATTGGGAGATTCAAAGTAACCAAAGACTATGAAGGAGAAGGGGAAATCCCCCTTACTCTCTTAGAGAGTTTACAATTCGCCCATAAAGGGTCTTTAAATAGAAAACAGGTTGCAAACTCATAAAACCCTAAGTTAAGGATAAGAAATGGACAGTGGAGGTAGCCTGGTTTGAAATGGACGTTCTGGATCAGGTCTTGGGGTGTTTGTAGCTGGTTGTATGCTCCTGATTGGATGTGGGAATGCTTGGCTAGAAATACTCCACACTGCCTTATGTATCTGTCCATATCTTTGTCCAGATACATAGCCAGCCTTTGTCTCTTTCTTTCCAGCAACATCCAGCCTGTCTTGGACTATCATAAGCCAATCAGAACCGTGTGCCAGCTCCCTTAGATTCCCATTGCACACAGCATCTTCTTGATGCTCTTTTGATACCATTACTCAACCCGGACCTTGCACATACTTCTTAGACCGTACCCTTGTGCCCTATTTTTGTACAAGCACCAAATGTCTTCAGATGGTTGAGAAAAGATGTTTCGGGTCGATCTCATCCGTACCGGTCCGTACAGTCCGTACGGCCGTCCGTACAGCCGACCCTAACTTTGCACCATCGACCATTTCCTCCCAAACTCCTCTAATGTCTTCTACAGATCAGTCTAAGCCCTTCTTGGACTTAACTTCACAAGATATACACTTCAGGGTACTTCTGAAGCTTGGTTGAACTCTTCTGAACATCTCCTGAAGCTTGCCCTATCTTTGCACAAGCTTCTATCTTCTCTTCAGTTCAACAATATTCCCAAACAGGAAAACTAGGATCACATGATTTGAAAGTGGGATAGCTTCTTCATCCTAACTCCTATGAGATTTATTCAACTTCCTAGTTATTCTCCATTACTTTATGTATCAAAATCAAGCTTCTTACATCGCGATTCATCCTGGTTTGATTAGAATAACAAGGAAGCTGTCATATTCCCAAACAGGAAAACTGGGATCACCTGATTTGAAAGTGGGATAGCTTCTTCATCCTAACTCCTATGAGATTTATTCAACTTTCTAATGGTTCTCCACTACTTTATGTATCCATTTAAAGCTTCTTACATCACGATTCATCCTGATTTGATTAGAATGACAAAGAAGCTGTCATATTCCCAAACAGAAAAACTGGGATCACCTGATTTGAAAGTGGGATAGCTTCTTCATCCTAACTCCTATGAGATTAATTCAACTTCCTAATGGTTCTCCACTACTTTATGTATCAAAATCAAGCTTCTTACATAAAGATTCATCCTTGTTTGATTAGAATGACAAAGAAGCTATCATATTCCCAAACAGGAAAACTGGGATCACCTGATTTGAAAGTGGGATAGTTTCTTCATCCAAACTCCTATGAGATTTATTCAACTTCCTAATGGTTCTCCACTACTTTATGTATCCAATTCAAGCTTCTTACATCGCGATTCATCCTGGTTTGATTAGAATGACAAAGAAGATGTCATATTCCCAAACAGGAAAACTGAGATCACCTGATTTAAAAGTGGGATAGCTTCTTCATCCTAACTCCTATGAGATTTATTCAACTTCCTAATGGTTCTCCACTACTTTATGTATCCAATTCAAGCTTCTTACATCATGATTCATCCTGGTTTGATTAGAATGACAAAGAAGCTGTCATATTCCCAAACAGGAAAATTGGGATCACCTGATTTGAAAGTGGGACAGCTTCTTCATCCTAACTCCTATGAGATTTATTCAACTTCCTAATGATTCTCCATTACTTTATGTATCAAAATCAAGCTTCTTACGTCGCGATTCATCCTGGTTTGATTAGAATGACAAGGAAGCTGTCATATTCCCAAACAGGAAAACTGGGATCACCTAATTTGAAAGTGGGATAGCTTCTTCATCCTAACTCCTATGAGATTTATTCAACTTCCTAATGGTTCTACACTACTCTATGTATCCAATTCAAGCTTCTTAGATCACGATTCATCCTGGTTTGATTAGAATGACAAAGAAGCTGTCATATTCCCAAACAGGAAAACTGGGATCACCTGATTTTGAAAGTGGGATAGCTTCTTCATCCTAACTCCTATGAGATTTATTCAACTTCCTAGTGATTCTCCAATACTATATGTATCAAAATCAAGCTTCTTACATCGCGATTCATCCTGTTTGATTAGAATGACAAGGAAGCTGTCATATTCCCAAACAGGAAAACTGGGATCACCTGATTTGAAAGTGGGATAGCTTCTTCATCCTAACTCCTATGAGATTTATTCAATTTCCTAGTGATTCTCCATTACTTTATGTGTCAAAATCAAGCTTCTTACATCGTGATTCATCTTGGTTTGATTAGAATGACAAGGAAGCTGTCATATTCCCAAACAGGAAAACTGGGATCACCTGATTTGAAAGTGGGATAGCTTCTTCATCCTAACTCCTATGAGATTTATTCAACTTCCTAATGGTTCTCCACTACTTTAGGTATCCAATTCAAGCTTCTTACATCATGATTCATCCTGGTTTGATTAGAATGACAAAGAAGCTGTCATATTCCCAAACAGGAAAATTGGGATCACCTGATTTGAAAGTGGGACAGCTTCTTCATCCTAACTCCTATGAAATTTATTCAACTTCCTAATGATTCTCCATTACTTTATGTATCAAAATCAAGCTTCTTACGTCGCGATTCATCCTTGGTTGATTAGAATGACAAGGAAGCTGTCATATTCCCAGACAGGAAAACTGGGATCACCTGATTTGAAAGTGGGATAGCTTCTTCATCCTAACTCCTATGAGATTTATTCAACTTCCTAGTGATTCTCCATTACTTTATATATCAAAATCAAGCTTCTTACATCGTGATTCATCCTGGTTTGATTAGAATGACAAAGAAGCTGTCATATTCCCAAACAGGAAAAATGGGATCACCTGATTTGAAAGTGGGATAACTTCTTCATCCTAACTCCTATGAAATTTATTCAACTTCCTAGTGATTCTCCATTACTATATGTATCAAAATCAAGCTTCTTACATCGCGATTCATCCTGTTTTGATTAGAATGACAAGGAAGCTGTCATATTCCCAAACAGGAAAACTGGGATCACCTGATTTGAAAGTGGGATAGCTTCTTCATCCTAACTCCTATGAGATTTATTCAACTTCCAAATGGTTCTCCACTACTTTATGTATCCAATTCAAGCTTCTTACATCATGATTCATCCTGGTTTGATTAGAATGACAAAGAAGCTGTCATATTCCCAAACAGGAAAATTGGGATCACCTGATTTGAAAGTGGGACAGCTTCTTCATCCTAACTCCTATGAGATTTATTCAACTTCCTAATGATTCTCCATTACTTTATGTATCAAAATCAAGCTTCTTACGTCGCGATTCATCCTGGTTTGATTAGAATGACAAGGAAGCAGTCATATTCCCAAACAGGAAAAATGGGATCACCTGATTTGAAAGTGGGATAGCTTCTTCATCCTAAGTCCTATGAAATTTATTCAACTTCCTAGTGATTCTCCATTACTATATGTATAAAAATCAAGCTTCTTACATCGCGATTCATCCTGTTTTGATTAGAATGACAAGGAAGCTGTCATATTCCCAAACAGGAAAACTGGGATCACCTGATTTGAAAGTGGGATAGCTTCTTCATCCTAACTCCTATGAGATTTATTCTACTTCCTAGTGATTCTCCATTACTTTATATAACAAAATCAAGCTTCTTACATCGCGATTCATCCTGGTTTGATTAGAATGACAAAGAAGCTGTCATATTCCCAAACAGGAAAATTGGGATCACCTGATTTGAAAGTGGGA
This sequence comes from Brassica napus, assembly GCF_020379485.1. Taxonomy (NCBI): domain Eukaryota; kingdom Viridiplantae; phylum Streptophyta; class Magnoliopsida; order Brassicales; family Brassicaceae; genus Brassica; species Brassica napus. The sequence continues at coordinate 88,380 of NW_026015199.1, forward strand.
TAGCTTCTTCATCCTAACTCCTATGAGATTTATTCAACTTCCTAATGATTCTCCATTACTTTATGTATCAAAATCAAGCTTCTTACATCGCGATTCATCCTGGTTTGATTAGAATGACAAGGAAGCTGTCATATTCCCAAACAGGAAAACTGGGATCACCTGATTTGAAAGTGGGATAGCTTCTTCATCCTAACTCCTATGAGATTTATTCAACTTCCTAATGGTTCTCCACTACTTTATGTATCCAATTCAAGCTTCTTACATCACGATTCATCCTGGTTTGATTAGAATGACAAAGAAGCTGTCATATTCCCAAACAGGAAAACTGGGATCACCTGATTTGAAAGTGGGATAGCTTCTTCATCCTAACTCCTATGAGATTTATTCAACTTCCTAGTGATTCTCCATTACTTTATGTATCAAAATCAAGCTTCTTACATCGCGATTCATCCTGGTTCGATTAGAATGACAAGGAAGCTGTTATATTCCCAAACAGGAAAACTGGGATCACCTGATTTGAAAGTGGGATAGCTTCTTCATCCTAACTCCTATGAGATTTATTCAACTTCCTAGTGATTCTCCATTACTTTATGTATCAAAATCAAGCTTCTTACATCGCGATTCATCCTGGTTTGATTAGAATGACAAGGAAGCTGTCATATTCCCAAACAGGAAAACTGGGATCACCTGATTTGAAAGTGGGATAGCTTCTTCATCCTAACTCCTATGAGATTTATTCAACTTCCTAATGGTTCTCCACTACTTTATGTATCCAATTCAAGCTTCTTACATCACGATTCATCCTGGTTTGATTAGAATGACAAAGAAGCTGTCATATTCCCAAACAAAAACTGGGATCACCTGATTTGAAAGTGGGATAGCTTCTTCATCCTAACTCCTATGAGATTTATTCAACTTCCTAATGGTTCTCCACTACTTTATGTATCAAAATCAAGCTTCTTACATCAAGATTCATCCTGGTTTGATTAGAATGACAAAGAAGCTGTCATATTTCCAAACAGGAAAACTGGGATCACCTGATTTGAAAGTGGGATAGCTTCTTCATCCTAACTCCTATGAGATTTATTCAACTTCCTAATGGTTCTCCACTACTTTATGTATCAAAATCAAGCTTCTTACATCGCGATTCATCCTGGTTTGATTAGAATGACAAAGAAGCTGTCATATTCCCAAACAGGAAAACTGGGATCACCTGATTTGAAAGTGGGATAGCTTCTTCATCCTAACTCCTATGAAATTTATTCAACTTCCTAGTGATTCTCCATTACTTTATATATCAAAATCAAGCTTCTTACATCGCGATTCATCCTGTTTTGATTAGAATGACAAGGAAGCTGTCATATTCCCAAACAGGAAAACTGGGATCACCTGATTTGAAAGTGGGATAGCTTCTTCATCCTAACTCCTATGAGATTTATTCAACTTCCTAGTGATTCTCCATTACTTTATGTATCAAAATCAAGCTTCTTACATCGTGATTCATCCTGGTTTGATTAGAATGACAAGGAAGCTGTCATATTCCCAAACAGGAAAACTGGGATCACCTGATTTGAAAGTGGGATAGCTTCTTCATCCTAACTCCTATGAGATTTATTCAACTTCCTAATGGTTCTCCACTACTTTATGTATCCAATTCAAGCTTCTTACATCATGATTCATCCTGGTTTGATTAGAATGACAAAGAAGCTGTCATATTCCCAAACAGGAAAATTGGGATCACCTGATTTGAAAGTGGGATAGCTTCTTCATCCTAACTCCTATGAGATTTATTCAACTTCCTAATGATTCTCCATTACTTTATGTATCAAAATCAAGCTTCTTACATCGCGATTCATCCTGGTTTGATTAGAATGACAAGGAAGCTGTCATATTCCAAACAGGAAAACTGGGATCACCTGATTTGAAAGTGGGATAGCTTCTTCATCCTAACTCCTATGAGATTTATTCAACTTCCTAATGGTTCTCCACTACTTTATGTATCCAATTCAAGCTTCTTACATCGCGATTCATCCTGGTTTGATTAGAATGACAAAGAAGCTGTCATATTCCCAAACAGGAAAACTGGGATCACCTGATTTGAAAGTGGGATAGCTTCTTCATCCTAACTCCTATGAGATTTATTCAACTTCCTAGTGATTCTCCAATACTTTATGTATCAAAATCAAGCTTCTTACATCGCGATTCATCCTGGTTTGATTAGAATGACAAGGAAGCTGTCATATTCCCAAACAGGAAAACTGGGATCACCTGATTTGAAAGTGGGATAGCTTCTTCATCCTAACTCCTATGAGATTTATTCAACTTCCTAGTGATTCTCCATTACTTTATGTATCAAAATCAAGCTTCTTACATCGCGATTCATCCTGGTTTGATTAGAATGACAAGGAAGCTGTCATATTCCCAAACAGGAAAACTGGGATCACCTGATTTGAAAGTGGGATAGCTTCTTCAACTCCTATGAACTATTCCTATGAGAAAATCAAGCTTATTCAACTTCCTAAAGAAGCTGGGACTTTATGAAAGTGGGATAGCTTCTTCATCCTAACTCCTATGAGATTTATTCAACTTCCTAATGGTTCTCCACTACTTTATGTATCCAATTCAAGCTTCTTACATCATGATTCATCCTGGTTTGATTAGAATGACAAAGAAGCTGTCATATTCCCAAACAGGAAAACTGGGATCACCTGATTTGAAAGTGGGATAGCTTCTTCATCCTAACTCCTATGAGATTTATTCAACTTCCTAATGATTCTCCATTACTTTATGTATCAAAATCAAGCTTCTTACATCGCGATTCATCCTGGTTTGATTAGAATGACAAGGAAGCTGTCATATTCCCAAACAGGAAAACTGGGATCACCTGATTTGAAAGTGGGATAGCTTCTTCATCCTAACTCCTATGAGATTTATTCAACTTCCTAGTGATTCTCCATTACTTTATATATCAAAATCAAGCTTCTTACATCGCGATTCATCCTGGTTTGATTAGAATGACAAAGAAGCTGTCATATTCCCAAACAGGAAAAATGGGATCACCTGATTTGAAAGTGGGATAGCTTCTTCATCCTAACTCCTATGAGATTTATTCAACTTCCTAGTGATTCTCCATTACTTTATGTATCAAAATCAAGCTTCTTACATCGCGATTCATCCTGTTTTGATTAGAATGACAAGGAAGCTGTCATATTCCCAAACAGGAAAACTGGGATCACCTGATTTGAAAGTGGGATAGCTTCTTCATCCTAACTCCTATGAGATTTATTCAACTTCCTAATGGTTCTCCACTACTTTATGTATCCAATTCAAGCTTCTTACATCGCGATTCATCCTGGTTTGATTAGAATGACAAAGAAGCTGTCATATTCCCAAACAGGAAAACTGGGATCACCTGATTTGAAAGTGGGATAGCTTCTTCATCCTAACTCCTATGAGATTTATTCAACTTCCTAATGGTTCTCCACTACTTTATGTATCCAATTCAAGCTTCTTACATCATGATTCATCCTGGTTTGATTAGAATGACAAAGAAGCTGTCATATTCCCAAACAGGAAAACTGGGATCACCTGATTTGAAAGTGGGATAGCTTCTTCATCCTAACTCCTATGAGATTTATTCAACTTCCTAATGATTCTCCATTACTTTATGTATCAAAATCAAGCTTCTTACATCGCGATTCATCCTGGTTTGATTAGAATGACAAGGAAGCTGTCATATTCCCAAACAGGAAAACTGGGATCACCTGATTTGAAAGTGGGATAGCTTCTTCATCCTAACTCCTATGAGATTTATTCAACTTCCTAATGGTTCTCCACTACTTTATGTATCAAATCAAGCTTCTTACATCACGATTCATCCTGGTTTGATTAGAATGACAAAGAAGCTGTCATATTCCCAAACAGGAAAACTGGGATCACCTGATTTGAAAGTGGGATAGCTTCTTCATCCTAACTCCTATGAGATTTATTCAACTTCCTAGTGATTCTCCATTACTTTATGTATCAAAATCAAGCTTCTTACATCGCGATTCATCCTGTTTTGATTAGAATGACAAGGAAGCTGTCATATTCCCAAACAGGAAAACTGGGATCACCTGATTTGAAAGTGGGATAGCTTCTTCATCCTAACTCCTATGAGATTTATTCAACTTCCTAGTGATTCTCCATTACTTTATGTATCAAAATCAAGCTTCTTACATCGCGATTCATCCTGGTTTGATTAGAATGACAAGGAAGCTGTCATATTCCCAAACAGGAAAACTGGGATCACCTGATTTGAAAGTGGGATAGCTTCTTCATCCTAACTCCTATGAGATTTATTCAACTTCCTAATGGTTCTCCACTACTTTATGTATCCAATTCAAGCTTCTTACATCATGATTCATCCTGGTTTGGGATCACCTGATTTGAAAGTGGGACAGCTTCTTCATCCTAACTCCTATGAGATTTATTCAACTTCCTAATGATTCTCCATTACTTTATGTATCAAAATCAAGCTTCTTACATCGCGATTCATCCTGGTTGATTAGAATGACAAGGAAGCTGTCATATTCCCAAACAGGAAAACTGGGATCACCTGATTTGAAAGTGGGATAGCTTCTTCATCCTAACTCCTATGAGATTTATTCAACTTCCTAGTGATTCTCCATTACTTTATATATCAAAATCAAGCTTCTTACATCGCGATTCATCCTGGTTTGATTAGAATGACAAAGAAGCTGTCATATTCCCAAACAGGAAAATGGGATCACCTGATTTGAAAGTGGGATAGCTTCTTCATCCTAACTCCTATGAGATTTATTCAACTTCCTAGTGATTCTCCATTACTTTATGTATCAAAATCAAGCTTCTTACATCGCGATTCATCCTGTTTGATTAGAATGACAAGGAAGCTGTCATATTCCCAAACAGGAAAACTGGGATCACCTGATTTGAAAGTGGGATAGCTTCTTCATCCTAACTCCTATGAGATTTATTCAACTTCCAATGGTTCTCCACTACTTTATGTATCCAATTCAAGCTTCTTACATCATGATTCATCCTGGTTTGATTAGAATGACAAAGAAGCTGTCATATTCCCAAACAGGAAAATTGGGATCACCTGATTTGAAAGTGGGATAGCTTCTTCATCCTAACTCCTATGAGATTTATTCAACTTCCTAATGATTCTCCATTACTTTATGTATCAAAATCAAGCTTCTTACATCGCGATTCATCCTGGTTTGATTAGAATGACAAAGAAGCTGTCATATTCCCAAACAGGAAAACTGGGATCACCTGATTTGAAAGTGGGATAGCTTCTTCATCCTAACTCCTATGAGATTTATTCAACTTCCTAATGATTCTCCATTACTTTATGTATCAAAATCAAGCTTCTTACATCGCGATTCATCCTGGTTTGATTAGAATGACAAGGAAGCTGTCATATTCCCAAACAGGAAAACTGGGATCACCTGATTTGAAAGTGGGATAGCTTCTTCATCCTAACTCCTATGAGATTTATTCAACTTCCTAATGATTCTCCACTACTTTATGTATCAAATCAAGCTTCTTACATCGCGATTCATCCTGGTTTGATTAGAATGACAAAGAAGCTGTCATATTCCCAAACAGGAAAACTGGGATCACCTGATTTGAAAGTGGGATAGCTTCTTCATCCTAACTCCTATGAGATTTATTCAACTTCCTAATGATTCTCCACTACTTTATGTATCCAAATCAAGCTTCTTACATCGCGATTCATCCTGGTTTGATTAGAATGACAAGAAGCTGTCATATTCCCAAACAGGAAAATGGGATCACCTGATTTGAAAGTGGGATAGCTTCTTCATCCTAACTCCTATGAGATTTATTCAACTTCCTAGTGATTCTCCATTACTTTATGTATCAAAATCAAGCTTCTTACATCGCGATTCATCCTGGTTTGATTAGAATGACAAGGAAGCTGTCATATTCCCAAACAGGAAAACTGGGATCACCTGATTTGAAAGTGGGATAGCTTCTTCATCCTAACTCCTATGAGATTTATTCAACTTCCTAATGATTCTCCACTACTTTATGTATCCAAATCAAGCTTCTTACATCGCGATTCATCCTGGTTTGATTAGAATGACAAAGAAGCTGTCATATTCCCAAACAGGAAAACTGGGATCACCTGATTTGAAAGTGGGATAGCTTCTTCATCCTAACTCCTATGAGATTTATTCAACTTCCTAGTGATTCTCCATTACTTTATGTATCAAAATCAAGCTTCTTACATCGCGATTCATCCTGGTTTGATTAGAATGACAAGGAAGCTGTCATATTCCCAAACAGGAAAACTGGGATCACCTGATTTGAAAGTGGGATAGCTTCTTCATCCTAACTCCTATGAGATTTATTCAACTTCCTAGTGATTCTCCATTACTTTATGTATCAAAATCAAGCTTCTTACATCGCGATTCATCCTGGTTTGATTAGAATGACAAGGAAGCTGTCATATTCCCAAACAGGAAAACTGGGATCACCTGATTTGAAAGTGGGATAGCTTCTTCATCCTAACTCCTATGAGATTTATTCAACTTCCTAATGATTCTCCACTACTTTATGTATCCAAATCAAGCTTCTTACATCGCGATTCATCATGGTTTGATTAGAATGACAAAGAAGCTGTCATATTCCCAAACAGGAAAACTGGGATCACCTGATTTGAAAGTGGGATAGCTTCTTCATCCTAACTCCTATGAGATTTATTCAACTTCCTAATGATTCTCCATTACTTTATGTATCAAAATCAAGCTTCTTACATCGCGATTCATCCTGGTTGATGAGAATGACAAGGAAGCTGTCATATTCCCAAACAGGAAAACTGGGATCACCTGATTTGAAAGTGGGATAGCTTCTTCATCCTAACTCCTATGAGATTTATTCAACTTCCTAGTGATTCTCCATTACTTTATGTATCAAAATCAAGCTTCTTACATCGCGATTCATCCTGGTTTGATTAGAATGACAAAGAAGCTGTCATATTCCCAAACAGGAAAACTGGGATCACCTGATTTGAAAGTGGGATAGCTTCTTCATCCTAACTCCTATGAGATTTATTCAACTTCCTAGTGATTCTCCATTACTTTATGTATCAAAATCAAGCTTCTTACATCGCGATTCATCCTGTTTGATTAGAATGACAAGGAAGCTGTCATATTCCCAAACAGGAAAACTGGGATCACCTGATTTGAAAGTGGGATAGCTTCTTCATCCTAACTCCTATGAGATTTATTCAACTTCCAATGGTTCTCCACTACTTTATGTATCCAATTCAAGCTTCTTACATCATGATTCATCCTGGTTTGATTAGAATGACAAAGAAGCTGTCATATTCCCAAACAGGAAAATTGGGATCACCTGATTTGAAAGTGGGATAGCTTCTTCATCCTAACTCCTATGAGATTTATTCAACTTCCTAATGATTCTCCATTACTTTATGTATCAAAATCAAGCTTCTTACATCGCGATTCATCCTGGTTTGATTAGAATGACAAGGAAGCTGTCATATTCCCAAACAGGAAAAATGGGATCACCTGATTTGAAAGTGGGATAGCTTCTTCATCCTAACTCCTATGAGATTTATTCAACTTCCTAGTGATTCTCCATTACTTTATGTATCAAAATCAAGCTTCTTACATCGCGATTCATCCTGTTTTGATTAGAATGACAAGGAAGCTGTCATATTCCCAAACAGGAAAACTGGGATCACCTGATTTGAAAGTGGGATAGCTTCTTCATCCTAACTCCTATGAGATTTATTCAACTTCCTAGTGATTCTCCATTACTTTATATACAAATCAAGCTTCTTACATCGCGATTCATCCTGGTTTGATTAGAATGACAAAGAAGCTGTCATATTCCCAAACAGGAAAACTGGGATCACCTGATTTGAAAGTGGGATAGCTTCTTCATCCTAACTCCTATGAGATTTATTCAACTTCCTAATGATTCTCCATTACTTTATGTATCAAAATCAAGCTTCTTACATCGCGATTCATCCTGGTTTGATTAGAATGACAAGGAAGCTGTCATATTCCCAAACAGGAAAACTGGGATCACCTGATTTGAAAGTGGGATAGCTTCTTCATCCTAACTCCTATGAGATTTATTCAACTTCCTAATGGTTCTCCACTACTTTATGTATCCAATCAAGCTTCTTACATCGCGATTCATCCTGGTTTGATTAGAATGACAAAGAAGCTGTCATATTCCCAAACAGAAAAACTGGGATCACCTGATTTGAAAGTGGGATAGCTTCTTCATCCTAACTCCTATGAGATTTATTCAACTTCCTAGTGATTCTCCATTACTTTATGTATCAAAATCAAGCTTCTTACATCGCGATTCATCCTGGTTTGATTAGAATGACAAGGAAGCTGTCATATTCCCAAACAGGAAAACTGGGATCACCTGATTTGAAAGTGGGATAGCTTCTTCATCCTAACTCCTATGAGATTTATTCAACTTCCTAGTGATTCTCCATTACTTTATGTATCAAAATCAAGCTTCTTACATCGCGATTCATCCTGGTTTGATTAGAATGACAAGGAAGCTGTCATATTCCCAAACAGGAAAACTGGGATCACCTGATTTGAAAGTGGGATAGCTTCTTCATCCTAACTCCTATGAGATTTATTCAACTTCTAATGATTCTCCACTACTTTATGTATCCAATTCAAGCTTCTTACATCACGATTCATCCTGGTTTGATTAGAATGACAAAGAAGCTGTCATATTCCCAAACAAAAAAACTGGGATCACCTGATTTGAAAGTGGGATAGCTTCTTCATCCTAACTCCTATGAGATTTATTCAACTTCCTAATGGTTCTCCACTACTTTATGTATCAAAATCAAGCTTCTTACATCAAGATTCATCCTGGTTTGATTAGAATGACAAAGAAGCTGTCATATTCCCAAACAGGAAAACTGGGATCACCTGATTTGAAAGTGGGATAGCTTCTTCATCCTAACTCCTATGAGATTTATTCAACTTCCTAATGGTTCTCCACTACTTTATGTATCAAAATCAAGCTTCTTACATCGCGATTCATCCTGGTTTGATTAGAATGACAAAGAAGCTGTCATATTCCCAAACAGGAAAACTGGGATCACCTGATTTGAAAGTGGGATAGCTTCTTCATCCTAACTCCTATGAGATTTATTCAACTTCCTAGTGATTCTCCATTACTTTATGTATCAAAATCAAGCTTCTTACATCGCGATTCATCCTGGTTTGATTAGAATGACAAGGAAGCTGTCATATTCCCAAACAGGAAAACTGGGATCACCTGATTTGAAAGTGGGATAGCTTCTTCATCCTAACTCCTATGAGATTTATTCAACTTCCTAGTGATTCTCCATTACTTTATGTATCAAAATCAAGCTTCTTACATCGCGATTCATCCTGGTTTGATTAGAATGACAAGGAAGCTGTCATATTCCCAAACAGGAAAACTGGGATCACCTGATTTGAAAGTGGGATAGCTTCTTCATCCTAACTCCTATGAGATTTATTCAACTTCCTAATGGTTCTCCACTACTTTATGTATCCAATTCAAGCTTCTTACATCATGATTCATCCTGGTTTGATTAGAATGACAAAGAAGCTGTCATATTCCCAAACAGGAAAACTGGGATCACCTGATTTGAAAGTGGGATAGCTTCTTCATCCTAACTCCTATGAGATTTATTCAACTTCCTAATGATTCTCCATTACTTTATGTATCAAAATCAAGCTTCTTACATCGCGATTCATCCTGGTTTGATTAGAATGACAAGGAAGCTGTCATATTCCCAAACAGGAAAACTGGGATCACCTGATTTGAAAGTGGGATAGCTTCTTCATCCTAACTCCTATGAGATTTATTCAACTTCCTAATGGTTCTCCACTACTTTATGTATCCAAATCAAGCTTCTTACATCGCGATTCATCCTGGTTTGATTAGAATGACAAAGAAGCTGTCATATTCCCAAACAGGAAAACTGGGATCACCTGATTTGAAAGTGGGATAGCTTCTTCATCCTAACTCCTATGAGATTTATTCAACTTCCTAGTGATTCTCCATTACTTTATGTATCAAAATCAAGCTTCTTACATCGCGATTCATCCTGGTTTGATTAGAATGACAAGGAAGCTGTCATATTCCCAAACAGGAAAACTGGGATCACCTGATTTGAAAGTGGGATAGCTTCTTCATCCTAACTCCTATGAGATTTATTCAACTTCCTAGTGATTCTCCATTACTTTATGTATCAAAATCAAGCTTCTTACATCGTGATTCATCCTGGTTTGATTAGAATGACAAGGAAGCTGTCATATTCCCAAACAGGAAAACTGGGATCACCTGATTTGAAAGTGGGATAGCTTCTTCATCCTAACTCCTATGAGATTTATTCAACTTCCTAATGATTCTCCACTACTTTATGTATCCAAATCAAGCTTCTTACATCGCGATTCATCCTGGTTTGATTAGAATGACAAAGAAGCTGTCATATTCCCAAACAGGAAAATGGGATCACCTGATTTGAAAGTGGGATAGCTTCTTCATCCTAACTCCTATGAGATTTATTCAACTTCCTAATGATTCTCCATTACTTTATGTATCAAAATCAAGCTTCTTACATCGCGATTCATCCTGGTTTGATTAGAATGACAAGGAAGCTGTCATATTCCCAAACAGGAAAACTGGGATCACCTGATTTGAAAGTGGGATAGCTTCTTCATCCTAACTCCTATGAGATTTATTCAACTTCCTAGTGATTCTCCATTACTTTATGTATCAAAATCAAGCTTCTTACATCGCGATTCATCCTGGTTTGATTAGAATGACAAAGAAGCTGTCATATTCCCAAACAGGAAAACTGGGATCACCTGATTTGAAAGTGGGATAGCTTCTTCATCCTAACTCCTATGAGATTTATTCAACTTCCTAGTGATTCTCCATTACTTTATGTATCAAAATCAAGCTTCTTACATCGCGATTCATCCTGTTTGATTAGAATGACAAGGAAGCTGTCATATTCCCAAACAGGAAAACTGGGATCACCTGATTTGAAAGTGGGATAGCTTCTTCATCCTAACTCCTATGAGATTTATTCAACTTCCTAATGATTCTCCATTACTTTATGTATCCAAATCAAGCTTCTTACATCGCGATTCATCCTGGTTTGATTAGAATGACAAAGAAGCTGTCATATTCCCAAACAGGAAAACTGGGATCACCTGATTTGAAAGTGGGATAGCTTCTTCATCCTAACTCCTATGAGATTTATTCAACTTCCTAATGATTCTCCATTACTTTATGTATCAAAATCAAGCTTCTTACATCGCGATTCATCCTGGTTTGATTAGAATGACAAGGAAGCTGTCATATTCCCAAACAGGAAAATGGGATCACCTGATTTGAAAGTGGGATAGCTTCTTCATCCTAACTCCTATGAGATTTATTCAACTTCCTAGTGATTCTCCATTACTTTATGTATAAAAATCAAGCTTCTTACATCGCGATTCATCCTGTTTTGATTAGAATGACAAGGAAGCTGTCATATTCCCAAATAGGAAAACTGGGATCACCTGATTTGAAAGTGGGATAGTGATATGATCATGGACCAGCTAGTTGATAAAGATGAAGAAGGAGAGACTGAAGATACACTAGCTGAAGAGGAAGCTGTCCTAGCCATTCCCACAGGTCCTATCACTCGTGCAATGACAAGGAGACTCAAAGAAGCCGTTGGAAACATACTGAAGATCTCTAAGAAGCAAGAAGACTTCTTGGTAGAAGCTTGAGCTACCAAGACACACTCATCACCATTCATGTGATCTTACCATCAAGCTGATCATCATCTAGGCAAGTGGCTTGGTATACTCTTTTTCCCTTGATTAGTTTTGTCCCACTGGGTTTTCTAATCAAGGTTTTTAATGAGGTATCAAGTTCACTTACACATTCCTAGTTGATGTATCTTGGATGCAACTCGGCCTAAGGCATCTTGGACCGACTTCATCATCTATCTTATATTATGTTTTAGTCTAAGTGTTGTGTTATTACTTTGAAACCGTGTGGAGCCTTTTCCTTTAAGTTTTCTTATGTTTTCGAGACCTTGTGCATGTACAAGGATCTCTCTATTTAAGTGTATCACAAACCCTCATTCTAATCTAAGTTATCTTTTGTTTAAACCTTGTGTTTTCTTCTCCCTTGCTTTCACGAGTTAAGAGAGTGTCTGGTGTGTAGTATCCAGTCTGTTGGTGTGTAATATCCAACGCCCAAGGGCTTTAGAAAGGTGTGTCATATCCGATCTAAGCCTAGGAGTATCAAGGAGCCTTTCCGCAGCCTCTTGTGTCACCATTCGATCCACAGCCTTGATAAACTTGAGTCTTTGATTCGTTTATGCAAGGATCTATCCAAACCATCCAGAGAAGGGTCCTAGGATCTCATTAAGTGGTATCAGAGCACTCTGGAAGGGGAGTTTCGATTTCTCTTTTGCGATTTCTTAAGATCTACTCTTTGTCGATTCATATTTTTGATCAATCGGTTCTTGTGTGTTTATTCTCATTTGATCTGCTTGTTTCATTATCAGGATTGCTAGATCTGATTGTTTCGTATCTCATATTGATAGATCTAAGAATTTCGATCAAGTTTTGAACAAAAACCTTTTCACATTCTTGTCGATTACGTTATCGTTTTACTTGATCCGAAAGTTTCTTGTGATTGTGTGACTCGATCTGTTGTTAGAATCATAGATCAGGATTTGATTATCTCATTTCATCATCCGTTGAATCTGATCTGTTATTGTTTCAATTTCGAAAAGATAGAATTCAAATCGTCGCGTGTTGATCAAGTATCTTCATTTGCCGCTTTGTTTGAATACTTTGTTTCTTTATTTGAATCTTGAGTTCTGAATTTCTTTTGAACTACTTACTGGTTCAAGTTTTTCGTGTATCAGGAAGCAATGGGGTCTGAGGAGGATGATGAAACCTTTGTGCGAAGGAATAGATTGCTGCAAGAAGCAATCACCAAACAAGTGATGGAAGCGATGGTGAAGTTACTGGAAGAGAAGTATGATCAGAGACCGCATGATGGGCAAGGACAAGCATCTGGTTCAAGACATGAGCCAAGAAGAAACAGACAAGGTCAGCGTGAGCATGCTGGATCAGAAGAGACTGATAACTTCTATGAGAGAAGTAGCCATAGCTCCGGTTCAAGACGTAGCAGTAGAAGATCTCGACGTGATCATGAGGGCCGGAGGCATAGACGCAATGAGCTATCAGGATTAAAGCTTAAGATCCCTCCTTTCCATGGTAAAGCTGATCCAGATGCCTATCTTGAGTGGGAGAAGAAGATCGAACTCGTTTTCAACTGTCAGCATTACTCAGAGACTAAGAAGATTCAAGTAGCTGCTACCGAGTTCAATGATTATGCATTGAGCTGGTGGGATCAGTTGGTTACAAACAAGAGGCGCAATGGTGAATTTCCCATTGAAACATGGGCAGAGATGAAAGCTGTGATGCGCAAGAGGTTTGTACCAAGCCATTATCACCGTGATCTTCATCAAAAGCTGAGACTGCTCACACAAGGATCAAAGTCTGTAGAGGAATACTTTCAAGAGATGGAGTTGCTTATGCTAAGAGCTTGTGTATCTGAGGACAGTGAAGCTACCATGGCACGGTTCCTTGGTGGACTCAACCGTGAGATACAAGATAGAGTGGAGATGCAACACTACTTGGAGATAGAGGAAATGCTACACAAAGCTATCTTGGTGGAGCAGCAAGTTAAGAGAAGAAGTCATGCGCGTGGCAGCTATGGTTCCAATAGATACCAGACCTCTAAGGAAGATAAACCGAGCTATCAAAAGGAGAGCAAGCCACAGCCAAAAGAAGAAGCCAAGTCTAGTAGCATCTACAACAAAGATAAGGGTAAAGTGGAAGCTACAAGCTCGCGTGCAAGAGATGTGAAGTGTTTTAAGTGCCAAGGGCGTGGGCACTATGCTAATGAATGTACCAACAAACGTGTGATGATCCTTCATGCCAATGGAGAATATGAATCTGCTGATGATGAGACAGAGGCCGAGGAAGATCACAGTTCAGAAGAGGAGTATGTTGCCAACCCGGTTGCTGGAAGGTTGCTAGTTGCTAGAAGAACCTTGAGTCTTCAAAGCAAGACCGAGGAGATGGAGCAAAGAGAGAATCTCTTCTATACTAGATGTCTAGTGCAAGGAAAGGTCTGTAGTCTTATTGTGGATGGAGGCAGTTGTGTCAACGTTGCGAGTGAGACTATGGTTAAAAAGTTGGGTTTGAGGGTCCAGAAGCATCCTAAACCATATAGGCTCCAATGGCTCAATGAAGAGGGCGAGATGAGAGTATCTACTCAGGTTATGGTTCCCTTAGCCATTGGTAAATATGAAGATGAGATTCTTTGTGATGTGTTGCCTATGGAAGCTGGACACATTCTCCTTGGAAGGCCGTGGCAATCAGATAGACGTGTGATACATGATGGGTATGCCAACAAGCACACCTTTGAGTTTAAAGGGAGAAAGACAGTTCTTGTGCCTATGACCCTAAGGAAGTTCAGGTTGATCAGCTCCAGCTACAAAAGAAGAAAGAGATAGATCTTCCCGCTGAATCAACCAAGCAACTAAACTTCTATGCCAAGTCTGGTGATGTTAAAAGATCTCTCTGCTCTAACCTTCCTATTCTTTTGTTTATCTATAAGGAATCCCTCTTGACTACTACTAACATTGCACCGGAGTATCCGAGTGAACTTGTCAATCTTTTACAGGAATATCAAGATGTTTTTCCAGAAGATAGTCCCAATGGACTACCACCAGTGCGAGGGATTGAGCACCAAATTGATTTTGTGCCCGGTTCTACACTTCCCAATAGGCCAGCATACAGAACCAATCCGGTGGAGACCAAAGAACTACAAAGGCAAGTGGAGGAACTGATGGAGAAAGGGCATATCCGAGAGAGCATGAGCCCTTGTGCTGTTCCAGTGCTACTTGTGCCCAAGAAAGATGGGAGCTGGCGCATGTGTGTTGATTGCAGAGCCATCAACAATATCACTGTAAAGTATCGCCATCCTATTCCTAGATTAGATGATATGCTTGATGAATTGCATGGTTCTTGCATATTTTCTAAGATTGATTTGAAAAGTGGATACCATCAGATTAGGATGAAAGAAGGAGATGAATGGAAAACTGCATTCAAAACTAAACATGGTTATATGAGTGGTTAGTCATGCCTTTGGATTAACCAATGCACCTAGTACTTTCATGAGATTAATGAATCATGTTCTTAGATCATTCATTGGTTTGTTTGTGGTGGTATACTTTGATGACATCCTTGTATACAGTAAGAGCTTAGGAGATATAGAACATCTTAAGTCTGTTCTTGATGTGTTAGAAAAGAAAAACTTTTTGCTAACCTTAAGAAGTGTACTTTTTGAACGGATCACTTGGTCTTTTTAGGCTTTATTGTGGGTGCAGATGGGGTTAAAGTTGATCCGGAGAAAGTAAGAGCTATACGAGAATGGCCAATTCCTAAGACAGTGAGTGAAGTGAGGAGCTTCCATGGACTTGCTGGTTTCTATAGGCGCTTTGTGAAAGACTTCAGCACCATAGCATCCCCTTGACTGAAGTAATCAAGAAAGAAGTCGGATTCAAGTGGGGAGAAGCACAAGAACTTGCCTTTCAATGCCTAAAAGAGAAGCTTACTAATGCCCCTCTTCTTATACTTCCTGATTTTAATAAAACTTTTGAAATAGAATGTGATGCTTCAGGAATTGGAATTGGTGCTGTATTGATGCAGGAGAAGAGACCCATTGCATACTTCAGTGAGAAGCTTGGAGGAGCTACCCTCAACTATGCAACTTATGATAAAGAACTATATGCCTTGGTGAGAGCCTTGCAGACTTGGCAACACTACCTCTGGCCTAAAGAGTTCGTCATTCACACAGATCATGAGTCTCTCAAATACCTCAAAGGACAGCACAAACTCAGCAAAAGACACGCAAGGTGGGTTGAGTTCATTGAGACATTTCCTTATGTCATCAAGTATAAACAAGGTAAGGAAAACATAGTTGCTGATGCACTATCCAGAAGGTATGTTCTCTTGAACACTCTTGATGCTAAGCTATTAGGATTTGAGCAGATTAAAGGAATGTATGAGAATGATCCTGATTTTAAAGAGGCTTACAACTCTTGTGAGAAATTTGCTGTGGGACACTACTTTAGACATGATGGTTTTCTTTTCTATGATAATCGATTGTGTGTGCCTAACTGTTCTTTGAGAGACTTGTTTGTTAGGGAATCTCATGGAGGAAGTCTCATGGGTCACTTTGGTATTGCAAAGACTCTTAAAACTTTGCAGGATCACTTCTTTTGGCCTCGGATGAAAAGAGATGTGGAGAAACTATGTGAGAGATGTGCAACTTGCAAGCAAGCCAAGTCTAAGGTTCAGTCTCACGGTTTGTATACTCCTCTCCCTATACCTTATCATCCTTGGAATGACATATCTATGGATTTCATTGTTGGATTGCCTAGAACTAGGACTGGAAAGGATTCTATCTTTGTGGTTGTGGATAGGTTCTCAAAGATGGCACATTTCATAGCTTGTCACAAAACTGATGATGCATTGCATATTGCTAACTTGTTCTTTAAAGAGATTGTGCGCATACATGGCATGCCTAAGACTATTGTTTCTGATAGAGATACTAAGTTTCTTAGTTATTTTTGGAAGACTCTTTGGTCTAAGCTAGGTACTAAACTCTTGTTTTCTACTACTTGTCATCCACAAACTGATGGACAAACTGAAGTAGTTAATAGGACTCTAGGAACACTCTTGCGTGCATTCATAAAGAAAAACTTGAAATCATGGGAAGACTATTTGCCTCATTGTGAATTTGCATACAATCATGCTGTGCATTCTACTTCTAAGTTTTCTCCTTTTGAGATTGTTTATGGGTTCAATCCCAACTCTCCTTTGGATTTAATCCCTTTACCTGAGTGTGAAAGGGTCAGCATTGATGGCAAAAAGAAGGCAGAGATGGTGAAACAACTCCACGAGCAAGCTAGGCTCAACATTGAGGCAACAACCAAACAGTATGTTAAGCATGCTAACAAAGGAAGGCGTGAGATGGTCTTTGAAGTGGGTGATCAGGTCTGGATTCACCTAAGGAAAGAGAGGTTTCCCAATGAAAGGAAATCCAAGCTGATGCCGCGGATTGATGGACCTTTTAAGGTCATAAGGAAGATCAGCAACAATGCCTACAAACTGGATTTGCAAGGTAAGTATGATGTGAGTAATAGCTTCAATGTTACTGACTTGATCCCTTTTATTGCAGATGAGCCAGATTTGAGGACAAATCCTTTTCAAGTGGGAGGGGATGATATGATCATGGACCAGCTAGTTGATAAAGATGAAGAAGGAGAGACTGAAGATACACTAGCTGAAGAGGAAGCTGTCCTAGCCATTCCCACAGGTCCTATCACTCGTGCAATGACAAGGAGACTCAAAGAAGCCGTTGGAAACATACTGAAGATCTCTAAGAAGCAAGAAGACTTTCTTGGTAGAAGCTTGAGCTACCAAGACACACTCATCACCATTCATGTGATCTTACCATCAAGCTGATCATCATCTAGGCAAGTGGCTTGGTATACTCTTTTTCCCTTGATTAGTTTTGTCCCACTGGGTTTTCTAATCAAGGTTTTTAATGAGGTATCAAGTTCACTTACACATTCCTAGTTGATGTATCTTGGATGCAACTCGGCCTAAGGCATCTTGGACCGACTTCATCATCTATCTTATATTATGTTTTAGTCTAAGTGTTGTGTTATTACTTTGAAACCGTGTGGAGCCTTTTCCTTTAAGTTTTCTTATGTTTTCGAGACCTTGTGCATGTACAAGGATCTCTCTATTTAAGTGTATCACAAACCCTCATTCTAATCTAAGTTATCTTTTGTTTAAACCTTGTGTTTTCTTCTCCCTTGCTTTCACGAGTTAAGAGAGTGTCTGGTGTGTAGTATCCAGTCTGTTGGTGTGTAATATCCAACGCCCAAGGGCTTTAGAAAGGTGTGTCATATCCGATCTAAGCCTAGGAGTATCAAGGAGCCTTTCCGCAGCCTCTTGTGTCACCATTCGATCCACAGCCTTGATAAACTTGAGTCTTTGATTCGTTTATGCAAGGATCTATCCAAACTATCCA
This sequence comes from Brassica napus, assembly GCF_020379485.1. Classification (NCBI taxonomy): domain Eukaryota; kingdom Viridiplantae; phylum Streptophyta; class Magnoliopsida; order Brassicales; family Brassicaceae; genus Brassica; species Brassica napus. Next base: position 106,623 of record NW_026015199.1, read on the forward strand.
GAGTGTTGACTTGAAGAGTGAAATGGAGCCAAAGGAGAAGTATGGAGGAGTTTGGGTCTGGTGCAAAGATAGGGACAAGATCTTAAGAGATTGTCCATCAAGGCTTCATGAGGGTTTAGAGAAGTCTAGAAGAGTCATGAAGGCTGTACAAAGATAGTGTTTAAGTCCAGGAGGGACTTAGACACCATTTGGAGATAGTTGGGTGATGGTGCAAAGATAGGGCGTCCCGAGGTTCAGACGGTATGAACCGACCGTGCAAAGTTAGGGCGACCCAAAACATGATCTGGTTCATCTATTGAAGAAGCTTGGTGAAGTTGTGCAAATATAGGGCGAGGTACGGACATCAGGTCCGTACCATCAACTGTACGGATGAGCAGGCCGTACCACTTTACCCGGATTGACCCGAAATGGAGATGTGCAAACTTAGGGAGCAAGGAGGAGTTATCTGAGCTTGTGACTGTTGGGAATGGATAAGAGAGGAGCTGGGCGTGACCTGTTGCTAGCTGGAAAGTAGCTAGTCAAAAGGTAAAGCACCTTTTGACCATGGAACACACAAGACTCCATCTTATCCATCCATTTCAAACATGGGCAATCTGAACCATCCAAGCTTCTCTTACCAGATTCCTTTAGCCAATCAGAGACCATCACCAAGATTGTGAAGACCAGATCCAAGACTACATCCTAGCCATTCATTCTCAAGTCATTTTTAGCCATTAGATTAAGGGTTTATGATTGCAAACTTGTAAAGCCTATATAAAGCCTATGTGTGGACGTTTTTGTAACCCTTAAGTGAGTAAGGGGGTTTCCCTTCTCCTTCTCTAATCTGAAACACTTTCTTAGTCTCTCTAGTCTCTCATCCTGAATCTCTATACACGTTCTCAGTCTTGTTACTAATCTCTTAAACACTTAGACACACAAACACTCATCAAACTTCCTTTCTCTCAAATCGCTTCCAAGCTCTCTCTCTTTACCCATTTGGGTTTCATACACACATACAACCTGAGTACTCTTAAATCTCATATGGTATCAGAGCCAGGTTCATTAGAACTTGGTTCCAGCTTCCGCTAAGCTCAAAGCTCACTCCCATGCCTTTTCCAAACCAAGAAGAAGCTTCATGGTCATTTGGCTGTTCAACCTCTTCAAGAAGAAGGTGTGCTCATCAATGGCGTCCAGAAGCTGTTCTTGGTCGTTCTCCACTCTCTCATGGTCGTCCTGAAGAAAGAAGGCCATTGGAAGCATGTCCAAGCCATTCCCATTCACTGTCCAAGAAGAAAGGTGAAAGCTTTCAACTTGTACCTGGTATGGCGACTCAAAAATGAAGAGAGGAGGTGTCTTAGGCATGGTGGGTTCAAGAGAAAGGTCCATGAAAGAAGGAGATGTAGGAGTTGACACCAACAGCTCGGATCTTCCCATGTACTAAGGAGTTTCAAGGAACTAACACTAGTTCCTTGGCTGTAAGGAAATCTCTTTCTCTTGTATAAAGCTTGAGTGTATGAACAGGTTGTGATGTTGTGATGTGATTGGAAACCTGAGGATTGTTTAAAAGATTGCTAAAATGAAGTTGCTTTAGAATCTGTCCCAGGATACTTTAAGAGTCTTGTTTGGGTATTGAAATTGTTTAGTATGCTTAGCTCCGGTTCATAGTGATGCTTGTTGTGATTAATTAAATCTGCTTGCATACATGGAGTGAAACCGAATTTAAAGTTGTTGCATATAGTCTTGTGGCTGTCTTACATTGAAGTATTAGATTCATGTCTAAGTACTGAGTAAAGAAGCTCTTAAGAGTGCCTAAGTAACTTGTCTTGAATCTGTTAGGATCTTACTTGTACTTAGAGATTTAGCTTGCAAAGAATAGAACTTGATAATGCCTTGTGTCTATCTGTTGCATTGCTTGTGATATTGGGAATCAAACTTGATAATTTATTAATCAAGATTTGACATCAATACTATTGAAAATGGTTAAATGCTTAATGTCTGTTCTAAATTAACTTGTCTTGTTAAGATAATAGATTATATTATCTAATCATGCTTGCTTTCATGAGTTAGAAACTGATTAAGATTAATGCATACTGCCTTGTATTGTTGCATTTAGATTAAAATCTAAGTTGCATAAAATTGCCTAAATACTTTGACTTGAATCTGATAAGGTCTTGCTTAGTATTTAGAGAATGGTTGCTTGCATAGATAAGAACTTGACATTGTCTTGATTCTATCTAATGTTATAAAGCTTGAGACATTGGTGATCAAACTTGATGAAGTCAAGGATTGATCCCAATGCAATTGTGACTTATCTTTGCTAGAGTTTGAGTGATGTTTCAGGTTCACAAAAGGTGTTCCTAGTTCATCATCAAATCCGAGTTGAAAGAGAAAGAATGATGCCCATTGTGTGTACAATGGAGAAGTGTTACAAAAAGGGAGAAGCACAGATGGTTGTAAAACTCACTGGTGTTCTTCTCCTTAACATTGCAAGTACCTGAAGAAGAAGCTAACCGGGTCTAGGCAGTGGCGTGCCTATTCAAGAGGGTGCTCAAACTAAGACAGAGCACTCTTGGCTGTGTGAAGAAGAAGGCTACTCTATCAAGGCGGCTTCTATTGTGAGGTGATTGAAGAAGTAGCTGAAGCATCCACAAGCATTCCATCATGGTGGCAAATTCAGAAGGGTGATTGCAATAAGAGAAGAAGAAGAAGTGAGGATTCAAGTGGCAACGACCACTCCTCATCACCTTAAACAAGGGAGTAAACCTAGTCTCATTGATGCTATTGCCTATGTTTAATCCATCAATGAAAGTCTTGCATCAATTAGAAATTGTCTAAGTTGCTTGCATCATTGGTTCTGATTGAAACTGTTGTGCAGAGCTTTAATATTACTCATGGATTGAACCTGTTGCATTCATATAGCTAATGCTTTAAGATTGTGCATTCATGTAGTAATGCATTTAAAAATGAGCCTAAATTGCAAATGTACTGATATAAGCTTTGCATTTAGAGAACTGTATAGAACTTGCATTGTCATTGTTAGAAATTGAAATCTGCTTGTCTTGACTCAGTCCAGTTCTGATTGTTGCTATGCCATAGTTATATCCATCAGTAATGTTTTATAAGCATTTAGAAGTATGTCTAAGCTACTTGAATCATTGGCTTTGATAAAACTAGTGAGCATAAGTATGAATTGAGTCACTCTTGTCGCCTTAATTGCATAAGTATCATCTAGACTTGTGTTCCATTTGGATTGAATCTGTTTCATTCATATAGTTAGTGTAACCTAATGCATTCATCTATTGTTGCATTTAAAAAAAAAAACTGAATTGATTGTCTTTGCTTGATTGTCTTGATTGTCTAGCTTGTTTCAAGTATCATATATTATTGTGGCATTGGTGATCAAACAGGATGGATGATCTTGGTTTGATCCCAATGGGATGATCTGATCTTGCATTGAGTTGTGGTGGTGTTAGGTACACAAGGAATGTGATACATGAAACTCGCCAACAACCAAGAATGTAAAGACAAAGATCTTGTGCCATTGCATATCATCACTAGGACATGTTAGTCCATAATCTACAGGAAGTGTAGTGTGATTGAGTATGCAATGAGAGATGGCCATTGCATAATACCATTGGACATATCTAGTCCTTAGTCTACAGGAAGTGTAGCATGGGTCATTATGCAATGAGAGGCGTGTCTTGTGAGACTCTCTATGGTGATTCAAACACCCTAATTCCTGGTTAAGAAAGAGAGAAAACTCACAAGAAGAAAGCTATCATAAAAGATGATAGTTATTAGACCATGGAGATGCATAGGATCATCACAAGCTTAGCTCCTTCTAGTCTTGGTTCTAAGCTTGAGGGGGAGTCTTAATGCATATGATCCATGGTCAGTAACAAGTCTTTGCAAAGGCTTCTACAAGGATCATCAACCGGACCAAGATAGTGGCGTGTCTAGGCAAGAGGCTGTTCAGAGCAGTCTTGGCGAGTGAAGAAGAACGCTCTCCATCAATGCGGCTTCAATGAGAGGTGATTGAGGAGAAGCTGATGAATCCATTCTGCCTTTCCAAGAAGTTGGTGATGCCATGAAGATGGTGCATTGGCCGAGTTAGGAAACTCACAAAAACACAAGGGAAGTTCCCTAGACTTTTAAAACCTTTTTATTCATCTTATTCATTGCTTGTGCTTGAAAAGATACTTAAGATGATTATGATTGAATTGTGAGATTGTGTGCATCAATTGGGATGCAGGATATTCATTTTCTTGGTATTGATAAGTACTGATGCACCTTTGGGATAATGTATCAGGTACCATTGCTTGATGCCTCATTAAACAGTTCCGGGTCATCTCTTAGCTTCTCTAAAGAGGCTGTGAAGTCTGTTGAGAGGGGGAGATTCCAAACCTGGTCGATGAAGAAGGCAAGCCGTGTGTGAAGTGATTGATCAGCCTCACTGGTGTTTTGAAGATGATCTGGTCGTGTCCTAGCTTCTCTAAGATGGCTGTGAAGTCAGTTGAGAGGGGGAGACTTCAAACCGGTTCCATGAAGAGGTGAAGCTGAAGTGTGAAGTGTAGGCAAAGCTGTGAAGAGTTGCTGCACCTATTAGGCCGTGATCCAGAGCTTCTTGTGTCCAACCACATTGGTTCTAAGGCACAAGGGCTCACTGGCCAATCCCTAGGCTTTGGAGAGCTCTACTCTTTTTCCCTTGCAAGGTTTTGTCCCAATGGGTTTTCCTTGTAAGGTTTTTAATGAGGGAGACTCTTCAGAGTTCCAAGCTTGGCTTAGGATCTCCTAAAGTCAAGCTTGAGGGGGAGTGTTGACTTGAAGAGTGAAATGGAGCCAAAGGAGAAGTATGGAGGAGTTTGGGTCTGGTGCAAAGATAGGGACAAGATCTTAAGAGATTGTCCATCAAGGCTTCATGAGGGTTTAGAGAAGTCTAGAAGAGTCATGAAGGCTGTACAAAGATAGTGTTTAAGTCCAGGAGGGACTTAGACACCATTTGGAGATAGTTGGGTGATGGTGCAAAGATAGGGCGTCCCGAGGTTCAGACGGTATGAACCGACCGTGCAAAGTTAGGGCGACCCAAAACATGATCTGGTTCATCTATTGAAGAAGCTTGGTGAAGTTGTGCAAATATAGGGCGAGGTACGGACATCAGGTCCGTACCATCAACTGTACGGATGAGCAGGCCGTACCACTTTACCCGGATTGACCCGAAATGGAGATGTGCAAACTTAGGGAGCAAGGAGGAGTTATCTGAGCTTGTGACTGTTGGGAATGGATAAGAGAGGAGCTGGGCGTGACCTGTTGCTAGCTGGAAAGTAGCTAGTCAAAAGGTAAAGCACCTTTTGACCATGGAACACACAAGACTCCATCTTATCCATCCATTTCAAACATGGGCAATCTGAACCATCCAAGCTTCTCTTACCAGATTCCTTTAGCCAATCAGAGACCATCACCAAGATTGTGAAGACCAGATCCAAGACTACATCCTAGCCATTCATTCTCAAGTCATTTTTAGCCATTAGATTAAGGGTTTATGATTGCAAACTTGTAAAGCCTATATAAAGCCTATGTGTGGACGTTTTTGTAACCCTTAAGTGAGTAAGGGGGTTTCCCTTCTCCTTCTCTAATCTGAAACACTTTCTTAGTCTCTCTAGTCTCTCATCCTGAATCTCTATACACGTTCTCAGTCTTGTTACTAATCTCTTAAACACTTAGACACACAAACACTCATCAAACTTCCTTTCTCTCAAATCGCTTCCAAGCTCTCTCTCTTTACCCATTTGGGTTTCATACACACATACAACCTGAGTACTCTTAAATCTCATACAGAGAAGGGTCCTAGGATCTCATTAGATAGCTTCTTCATCCTAACTCCTATGAGATTTATTCTACTTCCTAGTGATTCTCCATTACTTTATATAACAAAATCAAGCTTCTTACATCGCGATTCATCCTGGTTTGATTAGAATGACAAAGAAGCTGTCATATTCCCAAACAGGAAAATTGGGATCACCTGATTTGAAAGTGGGACAGCTTCTTCATCCTAACTCCTATGAGATTTATTCAACTTCCTAATGATTCTCCATTACTTTATGTATCAAAATCAAGCTTCTTACGTCGCGATTCATCCTGGTTTGACTAGAATGACAAGGAAGCTGTCATATTCCCAAACAGGAAAACTGGGATCACCTAATTTGAAAGTGGGATAGCTTCTTCATCCTAACTCCTATGAGATTTATTCAACTTCCTAATGGTTCTCCACTACTTTATGTATCCAATTCAAGCTTCTTAGATCACGATTCATCCTGGTTTGATTAGAATGACAAAGAAGCTGTCATATTCCCAAACAGGAAAACTGGGATCACCTGATTTGAAAGTGGGATAGCTTCTTCATCCTAACTCCTATGAGATTTATTCAACTTCCTAGTGATTCTCCATTACTTTTTGTATCAAAATCAAGCTTCTTACATCGCGATTCATCCTGGTTCGATTAGAATGACAAGGAAGCTGTTATATTCCCAAACAGGAAAACTAGGATCACATGATTTGAAAGTGGGATAGCTTCTTCATCCTAACTCCTATGAGATTTATTCAACTTCCTAGTGATTCTCCATTATTTTATGTATCAAAATCAAGATTCTTACATCGCGATTCATCCTGGTTTGATTAGAATAACAAGGAAGCTGTCATATTCCCAAACAGGAAAACTGGGATCACCTGATTTGAAAGTGGGATAGCTTCTTCATCCTAACTCCTATGAAATTTATTCAACTTTCTAATGGTTCTCCACTACTTTATGTATCCATTTAAAGCTTCTTACATCACGATTCATCCTGGTTTGATTAGAATGACAAAGAAGCTGTCATATTCCCAAACAAAAAAACTGGGATCACCTGATTTGAAAGTGGGATAGCTTCTTCATCCTAACTCCTATGAGATTAATTCAACTTCCTAATGGTTCTCCACTACTTTATGTAACAAAATCAAGCATCTTACATCAAGATTCATCCTTGTTTGATTAGAATGACAAAGAAGCAATCATATTCCCAAACAGGAAAACTGGGATCACCTGATTTGAAAGTGGGATAGCTTCTTCATCCTAACTCCTATGAGATTAATTCAACTTCCTAATGGTTCTCCACTACTTTATGTAACAAAATCAAGCTTCTTACATCAAGATTCATCCTTGTTTGATTAGAATGACAAAGAAGCTATCATATTCCCAAACAGGAAAAGTGGGATCACCTGATTTGAAAGTGGGATAGCTTCTTCATCCTAACTCCTATGAAATTTATTCAACTTCCTAGTGATTCTCCATTACTATATGTATCAAAATCAAGCTTCTTACATCGCGATTCATCCTGTTTTGATTAGAATGACAAGGAAGCTGTCATATTCCCAAACAGGAAAACTGGGATCACCTGATTTGAAAGTGGGATAGCTTCTTCATCCTATCTCCTATGAGATTTATTCAACTTCCTAGTGATTCTCCATTACTTTATGTGTCAAAATCAAACTTCTTACATCGTGATTCATCTTGGTCTGATTAGAATGACAAGGAAGCTGTCATATTCCCAAACAGGAAAACTGGGATCACCTGATTTGAAACTGGGATAGCTTCTTCATCCTAACTCCTATGAGATTTATTCAACTTCCTAATGGTTCTCCACTACTTTATGTATCCAATTCAAGCTTCTTACATCATGATTCATCCTGGTTTGATTAGAATGACAAAGAAGCTGTCATATTTCCAAACAGGAAAATTGGGATCACCTGATTTGAAAGTGGGACAGCTTCTTCATCCTAACTCCTATGAGATTTATTCAACTTTCTAATGATTCTCCATTACTTTATGTATCAAAATCAAGCTTCTTACGTCGCGATTCATCCTGGTTTGATTAGAATGACAAGGAAGCTGTCATATTTCCAAACAGGAAAACTGGGATCACCTAATTTGAAAGTGGGATAGCTTCTTCATCCTAACTCCTATGAGATTTATTCAACTTCGTAATGGTTCTCCACTACTTTATGTATCCAATTCAAGCTTCTTAGATCACGATTCATCCTGGTTTGATTAGAATGACAAAGAAGCTGTCATATTCCCAAACAGGAAAACTGGGATCACCTGATTTTGAAAGTGGGATAGCTTCTTCATCCTAACTCCTATGAGATTTATTCAACTTCCTAGTGATTCTCCATTACTTTATGTATCAAAATCAAGCTTCTTACATCACGCGTCATCCTGGTTCGATTAAAATGACAAGGAAGCTGTTATATTCCCAAACAGGAAAACTAGGATCACATGATTTGAAAGTGGGATAGCTTCTTCATCCTAACTCCTATGAGATTTATTCAACTTCCTAGTTATTCTCCATTACTTTATGTATCAAAATCAAGCTTCTTACATCGCGATTCATCCTGGTTTGATTAGAATAACAAGGAAGCTGTCATATTCCCAAACAGGAAAACTGGGATCACCTGATTTGAAAGTGGGATAGCTTCTTCATCCTAACTCCTATGAGATTTATTCAACTTTCTAATGGTTCTCCACTACTTTATGTATCCATTTAAAGCTTCTTACATCACGATTCATCCTGGTTTGATTAGAATGACAAAGAAGCTGTCATATTCCCAAACAGGAAAATTGGGATCACCTGATTTGAAAGTGGGACAGCTTCTTCATCCTAACTCCTATGAAATTTATTCAACTTCCTAATGATTCTCCATTACTTTATGTATCAAAATCAAGCTTCTTACGTCGCGATTCATCCTGGTTTGATTAGAATGACAAGGAAGCTGTCATATTCCCAAACAGGAAAACTGGGATCACCTGATTTGAAAGTGGGATAGCTTCTTCATCCTAACTCCTATGAGATTTATTCAACTTCCTAGTGATTCTCCATTACTTTATATATCAAAATCAAGCTTCTTCCATCGTGATTCATCCTGGTTTGATTAGAATGACAAAGAAGCTGTCATATTCCCAAACAGGAAAAATGGGATCACCTGATTTGAAAGTGGGATAGCTTCTTCATCCTAACTCCTATGAAATTTATTCAACTTCCTAGTGATTCTCCATTACTATATGTATCAAAATCAAGCTTCTTACATCGCGATTCATCCTGTTTTGATTAGAATGACAAGGAAGCTGTCATATTCCCAAACAGGAAAACTGGGATCACCTGATTTGAAAGTGGGATAGCTTCTTCATCCTAACTCCTATGAGATTTATTCAACTTCCAAATGGTTCTCCACTACTTTATGTATCCAATTCAAGCTTCTTACTATACACTTTTGTGTTTTAGAGTGTGTTTAATAATAATCAGAGAAGATTAGAGTAAAGTTTAGAGAGAATAGAGAGATTCTAGAGAGAGAGAGACTCAAAACTCCATTAATTAATTTTTAAATGTCTCAGATACAAGTTATAAATGAAGAGATAAGGCTGATACAAAGGGGATTTCGAAATGAGACTCAAAGCATGTGAAGTCAAGGCTAGCTGGCTGCTGAGAGGCTTCACATGCTTGGACAGGCTGTAAAGTGGCTTCACCTTTCCAGCTATGACCAAACCTTATCCACACCACTCCTTGCTCCCCTTTGGACGTGATCCCTTCTCCAAATAGGTTCAAGGTAACTTCCCATGCTTTTATCTTACCACTCCAAAGTTACTGTGGTAAATAAAAGTTACCATGGTAAACTCTAAAGTTACTGTCTCAGCCTCAACACTCTATTAACCCCAAAGCTCCATCTCTTCACTTCTTGATCTTCATCTCAACACTCCCCCTCAAGCTAGACTAAGAGAACTTGTCTAGCTTGGAAACCATGAAGACCTCCCTCATTAAAAACTTCACCAAGGAAAACCCAATGGGATAAAACCTTGATGAGGGAAAAAGAGTGGAGACTCCATGGTTAAGGGGCTCAGCTCCTTGGAGTAAGATCAATGAGTCCAAGCCTTGATAGTATGGACTCCATTGTCTTTAATCTCGCTGCCTTAGTAAACACATCTGCAAGCTGATCTTCACTTCTTGTATAACATGGCAGTATCACTCCAAGTATAATCATCTGCCTCACCTTGTGGCAATCAACTTCTATATGCTTTGTCCTCTCATGAAAGACTGAGTTAGAAGCAATGTGGATAGCTGCTTGATTGTCACAGTGCATTGTCATAGGAGTACTCTGCTCAATCTCCAAATGCTTCAAGATACCCTTGATCCATACCAATTCGTTTGTTAGCTTCAGCATAGCCCTATACTCAGCCTCAGCACTTGAACAGGAGATGACCTTCTGCTTCTTACTTTTCCAAGTAACCAGGTTCCCTCCAATGAATGTACAATACCCAGTAGTTGATCTCCTGTCCACTCTATCTCCTGCCCAATCAGCATCACAATACCCAACCACTTCTGTACTGCCATTACAACCCATCCAAACTCCTTGACCAGGCGTGCCACTCAAATACCTCAGTATCCTATCAACCATCTTCCAGTGATGTACCTTTGGTGCCTGCATATGCTGACTTACTTGATTCACAGCAAAACATATATCAGGTCTGGTGATAGTCAAGTAGATCAGCTTGCCAACCATCTTCCTATACAGCTTAGCATCATCAAACAACTGCTTCTCTTCAACCTCCCCCTCACGCAGAACCTTATACCCTCCTCAAGAGGTGTCTTAGCTATCTTTCCTCCAAGCACATCAGTCTCCTTCAACATATCCATAGTATACTTCCTTTGAGACATAAACAAACCCTCCTTTGATCTACATATCTCAATGCCCAGAAAATACTTCATCTCTCCCAAATCCTTGATGTCAAACACAGATTTGAGAAACTCCTTAGTGGCATGAATCCCTGCCTTATCACTTCCTGTGATAATCAAATCATCCACATACACTAGAATCACAATGATCCCTGAAGGTCCTGTCAAGGTGAAGAGAGTGTGATCTAGTTCAGACTTCCTAAAGCCTCTCCCATTGAGTGTTGTACTCAACTTCCTGTACCAAGCTCTAGGTGACTGTTTCAGCCCATATATTGCCTTCTTCAATCTCAAAACATTCCCTGGCTTTACTAGATGCTCAAGACCAGGAGGCGGATGCATGTATACTTCATCTTCAAGTTCACCTTGCAAGAAAGCATTCTTCACATCCATTTGCCACAAATCCCACTCCAAGTTTGTTGCAATGGATAACACAATTCGAATTGTGTGAAGCTTGGCTACTGGTGCAAAAGTATCAATGTAATCCTCCCCATAAGTCTGTGTAAATCCTCTTGCAACCAGCCTGGTCTTGCACCTATCTATCTTCCCATTTGCAAGATACTTGATGGTGAAGATCCATCTGCTTGAAACTGCCTTCTTCCCTTTAGGTAACTCACTCTCATACCAAGTGTCATTCCTGATCATTGCATCCCTTTCATCTCCTACTGAATCTCTCCAAACCTTGTGCTTCATAGCTTCTTCATAAGATCTTGGTATCTCATTCTCATCCAAGTTACACATAAACACCATGTGCTCTTCTGGATATTCTGCAAAGGAACACACGGCTTGAGAAGGATGCTCCACAGCCTGGGCATTGTAGTACACTCTCGTGTTTACCCAGTTGGAAGCATCCCTCTTTATCCTTGTGCTCCTCCGCAAAGCCTGAACCTGATCCTCAGCTTGAACCTCTGTTTCTGTCTCACTCACCTCCTCTTGATCATGAACCTCTCCCTGCTCATCCACCTGAGGAAAATTCTCTACTTCTTGTGTCACCTCTTGATCATGATGACCTGAATTCCCTTGGTGCTGCTCTTGCACTCCTGATTCAGACTCATTTCCCCCGTCATGATCAAGTGGGGTAGTTCTTTCAGCTTCTCTAACCTTCTCTTGGGACATGTTTACCCCAAGCCTTTCCAAGATGTTCCTCAGATTCTCTGCCATGTTTCTTGGTTCTTGAGACAGATCTTCCAAGTCTTCCCAATTCTTTTCTTCATAATAACCCTTTGCCTCTATAAACTTAACATCTCTAGATACCAACACTCTCCTAGTTGCTGGATCATAGCACTTGTACCCCTTCTGAGTTACTGAGTACCCAATGAGCATTGCTTTAGTGCTCTTTGCCTCCAACTTGTTTCTCTGTTCTCCTGGAATCCAGACATAACATAGGCATCCAAAGACACGCAGATGATCTATGTATGGCTTGCTCTTGTTCAGCACCTCAAAAGGAGACAGATTCTTCAATACCTTAGTTGGAATCCGATTGATAAGATAGCATGCAGTCTGAACAGCATCACCCCAAAACCTCTTTGGAACATTAGCATGATACATCATGGATCTATCCACCTCCATCAGATGCCTATTCTTCCTCTCAGCTACCCCATTCTGCTGTGGTGTGTAAGGAAAACTGGTCTGATGCACTATCCCATGTTTAGCCAAGTGATTCTTGAAGGCATGACTGGTGTATTCTCCTCCATTATCAGACCTTAGTACCTTCACAGTAGCATTGTAATGGTTAGTTACATATGCTTGGAAGTTGACAAAAGCCTCAAAAACTCTATCCTTAGATGGCAGCAATGTGATCCATGTATACTTAGACTTCTCATCTATGAATGTCACAAAGTACTTCTGGTTTTCTCTAGACATACAAGGGGCTGTCCACACATCAGAATGAACAAGATCAAAGCAATTTGCATATATGGTCTCTGATGTGGGAAAAACAGTTCTACAATGCTTCCCTAAGATGCAAGCTTCACATTCCAAGTGATTGAATGACATATTAGGCATAATCAATTCAATTGCACGAGCATGAGGATGTCCTAATCTAGCATGCCAAGTAATAATATCACCTATCAGCAGTACTACTCAAGCATACAGAATCAATAGGGTTAGAGGTCTTAGCTGTTTGGAGATGATATAACTGATTCTTGCTGTCCCCTCTACCAATAACTCTCCCAGTCTTCAAATCTTGAAACTCAACTCATTTGGCCTGAATACTACTTGACAATCAAGATCAACTGTGGCCTTCTTCACTGATATCAGATTTGAAGTGAACTGAGGAGGGTAGAATGCAGGTGAGTTCTTCTCAAACAGCTTGAGGTTTCCCACTCCTTCTATTGGGATCCTAGCACCATTAGCTATCATGACACTCCTGTTGCAACCTTGACTTCACTTATCAGACTTCTATCACTGATCATATGATGTGTTGCTCCAGAATCAATGATGATGATGGGTTTGGATGTGGATGCTAAGGCAGGAGCACCTTGTCTCCGGGTCGTAGCCAAAGCATACACATACTTGACAAAAACCATCCCATTCTTTCTTTGTGATAGGATCATCTGCTCCTTTGTTCCTTGCCCCTTCATAACCACACTTTCTTCTACTGAATACCCATATAGGCTGAGTAGGAACACTCTCCTCTAACCACATGCTGCGCAAACTCTTTAATCAGTCTTGTCTCCATATCATTCCCAAAGGTATCCACACTGTTACTCTTCCTCTGAGTCTTTCTCACCATGACCCAAGTCCTGGACAGTCTCCTCAATCTTCCCTTCTTACACCTGGTACCATCTCTGATCCTGATCAGTCTCTTGCTCTTCTCATATACTTTATATGAAGACTGAACAAGCTCACCACAACCCATCCACATCTACCGCTCATCAATCTTTGCTACTTGCATAATCAGCTGACCATATGATGAGTTTAAGCTCATAGAAGGCTCAAGACTACATCTTGCTCCAGCCTTTTGAATCACCTCCGGATCTGATGTTCTTGATCTCAACAAATCCAACTCTCTCCACAAGTATTTCAGCTTGCCCACAAGCTGATGGAGGTCTTCCTTTCCTCTTCTCAGGTCTGTGTTAGCTCTCTTGATCCACAAACCTTCTTCAGATCGGATCTACTCCCATGAGTGCTTCAATCCCACATCTTGTATGGTTTTCTGAAAAACTCTATCTTCATACCTCAGACTCCACGCCTGACCTGCTTCTGTAGCATTCTTCTCAAAGGCTTCCCCTTTTTATGACTACTCCACAACACACAGCTCCTCAACACTGCTTCGCCCATCTTGACCAACTTCCACCAGTTTCCTCTTCAAGCTTCAATGGAATACTAGAACTATGCTTCATCTCCATGCCTAGGTTGTTTGTTTCCATCAGAAAGATCCAACGAGCTAGTGACTGAAGAGCATAAACCCAGACTCACCAGAACACTCAAGAACACCAAGAACACTAAGAACCACTCAAGAAAGAACCCAGATTTGCGAAAAAGAAATCACACACTCACCCCTTTTGAGCAAACCTGGCTCTGATACCATATACTTTTGTGGTTAGAGTGTGTTAATAATAATCAGAGAAGATAGAGTAAAGTTTAGAGAGAATAGAGAGATTCTAGAGAGAGAGAGACTCAAAACTCCATTAATTAATTTTTAAATGTCTCAGATACAAGTTATAAATGAAGAGTAAGGCTGATACAAAGGGGGATTTCGAAATGAGACTCAAAGCATGTGAAGTCACAAGCTTAGCCGGCTGCTGAGAGGCTTCACATGCTTGGACAGGCTGTAAAGTGGCTTCACCTTTCCAGCTATGACCAAACCTTATCCACACCACTCCTTGCTCCCCTTTGGACGTGATCCCTCTCCAAATAGGTTCAAGGTAACTTCCCATGCTTTTATCTTACCACTCCAAAGGTAATGTGGTTAAAATAAAAGTTACCATGGTAAACTCTAAAGTTACCATGGTAAACTCTAAAGTTATGTCTCAGCATCAACACTCTATAA